>NC_072821.1:13935000-14155000 GCF_027744805.1 Dunckerocampus dactyliophorus | reverse complement strand
CATCTTAGTTAATTACTGTTGTGATTGTACCATTTCTGGAAATTACTTTCTTCAAGCAGGCTTCTGACTGGTTAAAGGACAGAGTGCAACCTGATTTGATGGCATGTACTTGACAGTATGTACGTACAAGAATATTCATGTGAACAACAATTTTTTTTAAAGGCATTGTTGTAGTTTCAATGCATTCTCCATTGTGAACAAAAGTTTGAAAAAATCCTGTGTGCACCTTCTTTGAGTCGAGGAGCGGAGTTACCGAGAAAACCTTTGTGAGTCTGATTAATCAACACATGCACACAGTGATCAAAGGTCACTTTAGACACCTGCATATTTCCTCCTCGAAGGAATGATGAGATCCTTATCACCATCTTTACTAATTAACTGGCTGTTAACAATTAATCCATTGTGTCATTTAAAACGTCATTTTAATTTATATACAGTGTTCCCTCGTTTATCGTGGGCGTTAAGTTCCCAAAATAGCCTGCAATAAGTGAAATCTGCGAAGCAGCCAACTTTATTTGTTTGCAATCATTATATATGTTTTAAGGCTGTAAAACTCCTCACGATACACTTCATGCACTTTTCTCAGACAGGCATTAACATTTTCTCACATTTCACTTGTTTAAACACTCTCAAAGTTTAAATTGTTTTTGAATTTTAATGATCAATCTACTAGGTTGGACACAAAAAATCATTAAGTGACTCACACGTATTCACTCCTCTGACCGTGCCTCATCCTGGCGTCGTTCGGCTGTAGCGTTTTTGTATCATTGTTAAAACATATTGATCCCGTCGTCCTCCTCCTCCTCGTCCTACTCCTTGAACTGAAGATTTGTTTAGCCGGTTAGCTTCTTAGTTAGTTTGTTTTCTAGCGACTATTGACCACAACAGGAAACAGCACAAAGGAGATTGATTGACAATGGACTACAACCAATCAGGACACAAAACACAATGGGCGGGTTCTTCTTTAGCCAATAAAGACTGCTATGGCTCTATATTTAGCCGGCTATTGTCTACTGTGGGTTGCTAACATGATCGTACAGGCACATAAACACAGAGGAGGTGGAGCTGCTCATGTCTTCAACTCTCACATGAGTATACAACACCCTCTACAGCAGGGGTGTCAAACTCGTTTTCATTGAGGGCCACATGGCAGTTATGGCTGCCTTCATAGGGCCACTTGTAACTGTTATTATATATGAATATAAATATAACCTCATGATATTATTACACAATTGCCCGTGCTTTTGATTATTATATTTTTACTAACAAAGTGATGGATAACTTGCTTTGAATTGAGAAGTGAAGTGAACATGTCAAGGTGACAAGCAGACATTCAGGGATTTATTTTTGATAACAAAAAATGCTTGGAACATCTGATCAGATGATATTGAAGTTTAGAAAAACTTCATGCAGTACAATTTTTCAGTCAAAATGAAAGAATAAATACATTTAAAAGGAAAAAGATGAAGTGCATTATTGACACACATTATTCCCAGGCTTTTGTGGGCCTTGAGTTTGACACATGTGCTCTACAGTAACAGACACACACAACAGAGCACCAATAGATTACAGAGAACACAATGCTCATTATACGCTGTTAAAAAAAAGTGTGTAAAATTGCACTTTAAAAAATCTGTGATACAGCAAATCCGCGAAAGGTGAATCGCGATGTAGCGAGGGAACACTGTACTCACAACATTAGTACTAAATTCTGTGTTTGTGGTGTTTATTTTGTAATGATGAATTGCGTCATTTGCAGAAGAGATGCAGTCTGTAATTCATCACTTTGATTCAGAAATATGAGCTCATCTCTGTGGTCAAAGCTATGTTTGCAGCCTGCAGAGGACAGGATGCACTCCCCAACATAGACAAAAGTAAATTCTCTTTGGTTAGAGACTGTACCAATGTATTAAGGCCTAGACTTCCCCCCCATTAATAAAGACTTCTACCACAGCCAAGTGCATGAACCCTGTGATTTACTTTATGAGGACAAGGAATATTTTCAGTAACAGTGGTTAGTTTCTTTTTACATGACATCTCATTGATGCCCATAAATGTATCATGTACCACTGATTTATTGTATGAAATTAAAGGCCATGTTTGGAGCAAAGGGTGGTCATGAGTTCAAAGATATTTGAGGGAGGTAATTTATAATTTGTAAAAAGGGAAACTGATTGATATGTCCTCCTACAGATTCACTAGAACTAAACCTCTTATGTGCGTGTTTGAAAGCGGAACTAAGAGTGACAATTCCAGAGACGTCTAAATCCAGGGACATCTGGTCATGCAACATGGCTGTGACAGAGGATTAGTCAGCCCCATCCCTCATCTTACCTGCTTGCGAGTCCTCGTCTTCCCAGTCCGAAGCTTGATGTACCTGGCAATCAGCTCATTGCGACCTGCAGGAAAAGGAACATGGAATGGAAAGAGCTGAGGGCCACGTAGTGCGTAGTAATAAAGGGGGCTTTGATAGACTTTGCTTAATATTATCCAGTAAGAGTAATGCATTTCACATTTATAATGCACAATACATTAATATAGCCTTAATGAAACAGGTTCTGCTTAAACCGAAAATGAATACCAATGGGATGTCTATGTATTTTTAACAAACCGAATGTACTGACATGGAAACCCTATGCAGTATTAACATGAAAAAACAGCTCAAGCAGCACAGCCTCTCAAATTAATCTAATTCAATCTCATTCTCTTCAAAGCCCAACACGTTGAAAGGAAACAGACATAGCTGTTCATAATATTACAGAAAAGTAACTAGATACATTGGGTTTAAAACAGCTCTAACTAAATTCTAATTAATGCACAGCTTTGTACAGATTTCCAATTAACAATGGCTCTAAACATTCTTGTGCCCTCAGGTCTGCTCTAATTGTTGTCGCAATACATGTGACCCCTGCTTAGCCCTTTCATATGTTAATAACATGCCGCCAAACAAAACTATTAGTCAAATTATAGGTAGGGAGGCTTTAATTATGTGTCCAGCTGTAGCCAAGCAATGCCATGCTTCTAATCTACTATTCTATGAAATGTTCAACCCCCCCACTGTCGAAATCACGAGAAGATTTTTGTTCCTTCACTTCATTATCAAATATCTTACTTTTACCAGAACCCACTAGGAAACCTCAACATACCAAATAAATGCTAATACAATATGCACGATAGGAGTGTCAGAAGATCTCGCGAGATAAAAACAATGACAAGATTTCTTGTGCAGAAAAAAACAGGCCGTCTCATGGACGCCCTGGGACGATAATAGATAAATTAACACCTCACACAATAAATGAAAATGAACTTGATAATTGTGCCAGCCTCAATACATTGCCTTGTGCATGTGTCTGTTTTCTGCATCTCCCGCCTCTAAACAGGCAGTAATTGGTTGGTTTCAGCACCTTGACACGTTTGTTCTACAGAACAACGGAATGAACAGAGTGAGCCCATTTGTCAGTCATACAGTCTCTTTGTCTCGGTGGGTGGAGGAAGGGCATACACACAGAGTGCAGAAGAGTGTAATGCAGTACAAATTATAGTAGTAGATTGCAATATACAGTATGTCATATATTTTTTGTATTTTTTTCATTGTACTTCAAGTTGAAATTGTGTCCTCGCAGACTCAATCTCCTGTTTCGTCTCGTTTCGTGCCACACTTAATACACAACAAAATATATAAATTCAAATTCAAATATTCCAGTTTGTAAATGCAAAATACTATGTGGTAGCACCAGATGCAGATTAAACTATTTTCTTTGTGATTTCTATAAAAACAAAAATAAGAAAAGAAACACTCACAAAATGTGGATATACATGCCTTGTGTTGGACGGCAATGAATTCGAACATCTAAGTGAATGACAGTGTATTTTTAATTTTGTGGTTAGGCCAGCTTTGGTGCAGACAGCCATGTGACTCTCCTGGCAAATAAACAACATCTGGGGATTTGCAGCGCCAGCTTTCCTGTGCAGTAAACTTTAGCAGATGGGTAAAGATTGCAATAATTCAGACACTGTGGAAACGTAACATGACAATACAGGCATTCAAGCAACCTCCTGATTCCGAGATCAAAGCACACAAATGGCCAACTGAAAGCTTGTTTGCTATTGAATAATTCATTCTTTTCACTAGACTGGGGGGAAAGCTCACTGGGTTCTATGTTTGCACAGCAAAATAACAATGGCTTAAAATTTTCTGAGATATACAGTAGGTCTGTTTTTCCCACCTGAACTCTATGAGGTACAAAACTGGTCCACAAATATTAATAACAATGTAGTGCAAAACATGTTTCCAATCAGAGAATACAAAAGCGTTGCATGGTTAAGGAAGCAATGACATTGCTTTGTTGTGACAGAAAGTTTAAAGTTTAAAGTAGGGCTCAGCAACCTATGGCTCGTGAGCCATATATGGCTCTTTTGATGTCTACATCTGGCTCTCACACATGCATTTTAATTCATCTATCCATTTTCTACCACAATGTGGATGGCTAGAGCCAATGCCAACTGTCCTTACTATATTTTCTGGGTCAGACACCAAAACACGATTATAATTGGATAATGCGGTAGCCTTCCGTGTCATTGAGAGAAGTAAACTTCCCGCCTTCAGTCTGTCAGCTCGCCAATTCTGCAGTGCAAACACTTTGATGAAGAAGCAAGTAAAATAAAAGAAGGACGAACAAACCAAAATTTCCTGATGAGTTGACTTCTAGTTTCTAGTATTAAAAACAGTACCAAAGAATGCTAAGAGCTTTATATTTTTACCTAATAGTAAATATATAAAAGTTTTTGTGCAGGATAAACCTATGGAATGCAGTCAATTCAGATTCTGAATATAACTAAATGTATCTTAAACCTTCCCAAACACATTTATCAATTTCAGATTTAAAACAGACAAGATATAGAGTATTTGATTGCATATATTAAAGCCAAAAAAAACTAAAAAATTGTCAACTTTTGTATTGACAAATAGTAGGTACATTTTTTTGGCTTTCTTCACTACTAAGGGAAAAAAACAGATGACAAGTAATAGCTGATATAGTATCTAATAATTCATATGAATGAAAATCTGGTCAACCACGAAAACAAAGTATGTGTGATTGAGCTTTCGGTGGGATTTTGACTTGGATTAAAAAAAAAGGCACCACTGAAGAAAACAACCATGAGGCCTAGCTGTCATAAATTGTTATTAACATAGTCCAATGTCCTTGCTGCCTTAAGTGTTAAGCTTTTTTTCCCCAATAAGACCTTTCTATGCTTTGTGGGTGAATTCCCAGGGTTAAATAAAGTCTTGCTGTGGGACCAAGTCTTGAAGAGGCCTGAGAAAATTAACTCTTTAAAGGGGTGTTCTTGCACTTAAAGCAGCGGGAAAAGGATTAGATATTTATTGTCAGATCTGCAGGATTTATGCTGTTCAGCAGCTGGAGAAGGCTGCCAGAATGAATAGAATTATCCTGAATAAATACCAACGCCTCTGGAAGATCTAGGAAATATGAATGGCACTCCACTTGCATCTCCACAAAAGGATGGTGGCTCAACTTTCACTAGTCCATCCCCAAGTAGCCGATTCCTCATTCAGTCAGGAATCCAATTTGGCTACCAGCATCCTTTCTCCAAGGAAGCTGTGACAGACTCCCTCTGTTGTGAATAACAATGAAGGGCATTGTCACATTTTGCAATGCCACACCCAACTTCCCATAACCCCCCCACAGAAGGTCACAGGTTTTTAAATTTACATTTTATAAGAGTTTCAACCATCCAAATTTCCCTGACTTTACATGGTGGTAGATGATGAATAAAGGTTGTTGGGTCCCTGCTGTTTTGCTGTCTTGAAATTCATTGTGTAACATAGCCTGGCTATTTTTGGCCAAGGCATTCAAATTAACTGTCTTGGCTGGGTCCTCTGAGCAGTAAGAACAATGCTTTACAGCTCTGCTGCTGTTTTTTTCTTTTCCCCTATTTTAAAAGCATCCATTTCCTGTAATAGCACTTTTTTTTCTAATGCAGGCACAACCACAGTCACATCTGGGCTAGCACTCCTCCATGAGACAGCACAGGGCCTGGCTGGGAATCAGCCTGCAGATAACCTGCAAGTGGTCTGTGGGTGTAGGGCTTCTAGCACTCTGCTCAACAGACAGACATCATAGAACGCATATGCCATAGTGACTGGCCTGTAGGCAAAAATCTATCAATAGCCCTCTTTTTTAAATCTTTAAAAAGAACCAGAGCTACAAACTACACACAAATAATTGAAACTGTCAAAATGAAGTTCCAAGCCTCTTAAAAACGGTTCTTCTCACATACCACTGCAATGGCTGATTCGTCTTACTGCTCAGTACAATATGAGCAATGCAGTTAATCAAATATCAATTACATACACACATTAATCTTACCAAGCAGATTCTAACATAAGTAAATCTACAGTATTAGACACTACACAACAATATCTAATTCCAGAAATAACAAAACAAACACCTTCCTACCCCTTATGTATTCTGTGTCTGTCAGGCATCTTGAAATGGTGAGCAGTTTTACTTTATTTTTGTTTGATTAAGCTTTATTATACAGTAGTTATCCTCTCTTTCCAGTTATAGGACAATTATGAATGTTAAAATGTTACTTAAAAGATGTTCTTACAGTTAATAAAGGCTTTATGATAGCAACAAGTTGAAAAAAAAATAAACTTACTCAAAAAAAATTAAGTAACTGACAAGTTTCTGATGGAGAGACTTAAATTTACAACATTTTATTAAAATTACAACAATGTGGAAGCCAACAAATATGAAATTGTATCAGATCAGGTTCTAATTAGTTGTTTGGATCCTATACATTCTCAGGGAAAGCACATTTGTATGTAAGTTATTCAGGAGAAAATAATCAGAACTAAACTAAATATGAAAGGTTGTTCCAGAAACTGTTTCCTGTGGGGTGGTGGTGGTTTTATTACCCAACATAATAACAGGTCAGGGTAATTTAGACCCCAGGCCACTCCGGGTGGAAGTCAGATCAACTTATCATGACATCAGGCTCCATCCAGTGTTGGTAAAAGTGCGGATGGAGAAGACAGATTACAGGACCAGAAACTGCATGACGGTGTTACATTGACACATACAATGTTTTTCTTTTTCGGGTCCGTTCACACCAGTGACATGCGGTCAGGGGAGGCAAGGGAGGCAGAGCCTCATGTCATCATAAAAAAATAATAATATGAATATTGATAACATAAAATAAATATTAACATTTGTCCATTGAACTGTGTTGTAAATGTGTTTTCTTCGTTTTAAACATTTTCTCAAGTAAAAAACTGTATTTGCACATTACCTGATCAAATACAGGGCAGAAACCTAAGATGAGGCTGCGCCACCCGAGCCTACCTTCTGAGTGTGCAATCCTTCATAAATTGGTTTGGATGGGGTGTGTGTAGAATAAACTGCAGTGAAACACCCTACGATGAGGTGCACAGTACTCTGGCTCACCGTGAAGGGGGCGTACATGAGCTGGCAGGTGCTTGTTGGCTTCGTACAACAGTAAAACCACAAATTATTTTCAGTTTTATAACAAAAAAATAGGAAATGAGAAGTATTTAAAAAAATATTAACCTAAAGTGACTTGTTCTCTTATTTTTCTTGTTATCCTCTTAATGAGCAACCTGTATTAACATTGATTAGAGCACAATACAATACTTAAAAAAATAAAGTTAGTGTCTCACCAGCCATGAACCTTGCTGGTTGCTGGTTCACAATTGTCATCCAAAAATGTTTTTAAATTACTTGATATGGTATGGTTTATTTGTTTCAGACATGCTTGATAAGGAACATCTCATGGTTACATTTGACAATTCAACATGTCAGAAAAGGAGGAAAAAGCAGAGCTAATTTAATCCTAACTATACGTATATTGCTCAAAAATGACGCCATGTCAATAGAATTAACTGAAATGACACCCATGTATAAGAATGGACATAAAGCTGCAAACTTTCAAGTCATTCAGTGTCAGTCTGTACACTGTATCTGCAAGTCTATGTGCTGCTGAAGGAGCTAACATTTACGGTATATGCAATGAATGAAAATATTGAAAACCCCTCTTGAATAAGGCTCTGTGAACTAACATTGCGGCTGCTTAAACCTTCATGATAATTGACATATTTTGCTGTGAATTTTACTGACCATTTACTGACCATCCACAGCAAACATCAACTTTCCTTTAATATGCTGTGTTCAACTGTAATTAACAGCTCTTTAAAAATCCATTTTTTCCCCTCTGGACACCAAAAGAAATCAATACTTAACTCTGAAACGACCTTATTGAGCTGGCTAAAAGGCTTTATTGCAGGGGCTGGGCCAGGCACATTTGAGCTAATGTGTTAGTTGAACAGTGGGGGATTAAAGGTGAGGTGTTCTCTCAAAATCTTACAAGACATCACAAAGCAGCGGGGCACTAACCTGAGCTTTCCTGGAGACACTGAGAGGATTACAGCAGCAACGTCTGCTGAACTCTGCCTGCATTCAGACAGGGTTGGGGAGGCAAAGACAGCATCTTTATCACCCGGACTGGTCCAACCCATTCTGCTTCCTTTGCCGGCCTCAAACAAGGCTAAGAGCTGAAACCCGCGAGGCTCCACTCTGTGCAATATACTCACAGGGGACCAATTTGCACGGCCAGCCCTTGTCTGAATCACTCTATCAATTAGGAGCCACTGTGTTTATCATCACATACATTATTGTGGAGACTAGCCTGGTCATTGTGTTGAGCTGTGTCTCTCAAGAGAGGAGAGAGAGCGGTGAAATAAATGACTAGGGAAAGACGCCACAGTTGGACAGGCTGCTGGACTAATCTGAAAAGACGGCTGTAATTATGAGTCTCCCGAGGAATTGGCTGTGCAGCAAGTCCGATGTGTGAACACGGTACTAACAGTCAGGAAGTTGCACTGCCCCCTTTTCCACAACAAAGCAAGACACTGAGTCAAATCAATAGTTGCAATCTCTCAGGATCAATTGTGCATCCAAGCACAAAGGAAGACATGCTGACTGCAACTACTATGTATAAACAAAAAGTCAAACTTTGAGGCCATGATAATGAATTTCAACTTGTCTTGTGATTATAAGCGTGAGAACGTTGTCTGTAAACTTATGATAGAGAAAAATGATAGATATAGAATTCTGCAGTAGAGCGAGGTTAGTAACAATAAACCTGCCCGTAAAATAAGATAAAATGTTAAAGCATTAAAGTGGCACGGCATATGATTATTTGGTTGCTTTGTTGACAGGGATTCTGTGCAGTGTTCAGAGACACTTGTCACTTGTCATCAAACAGCATAAGAAATAGATGGCAGACTCTGTTAGCAGTGTATAGTCGCTGTGCTCGAGCCAAGAGAATAACACTAGCATTCAGATGCCATTCATATGCTGATTACACAAAATGGTCCCTACAGTGTGAGATGATCTCATCAGAATAAAAGTGTTTCATCAATGGAATATGATGTAATCAGCAAGAGACTTGTGATTTCTTGAGCGGAAAGTGACACTGCGTCTTTAAGAGGACTTGCTGTGTTTTAGTCAAACAAAAGCAGCCAACTGGGAACATGCAACCTGAAACCAGAAGCCTGGCTCCAAGGGCCTCACACACAGACCTCACAGCTGGGACACACCCCATGTACTAATTCAGACAGGCAGCGGCTTGATATCCAACACTCAGAGCAAACAACCTCCAACCAGACTGATCCTCTCAAATACAAAAACTCACATATATCTGCAAATAGGTTGAAACAAATACGAATCTTAAAAAATGTGCCCAACATTTAACAGTGAAGGTGTTCAACGTCCAGAAGATCTCAATTAACAAAGAGAACCAAATGAACATAAATATGCAAAAGGCTCATTTGATAAATGAACCAAACATTTGGTTATTTTATTATCAACTCAAATGAGTCGGGTTACAACATGGCTGCATGGAGTGCTGCTTGCAATTAAATGTTTCAAAAACAGTATGTTCTAATGTCTAATGACAGCAGGTTCTAATGACCCTGCAATGTGTGTTGCTGGTGAAAAACTACAGATTGTAAATCAATATAAGTATCTTGGATTAGTGACAGATTCAACCTTTCTCTCAACCTTTCCATTCAAAAATGTCAACAAAACGTGTAAAAAAAAAAAAAAAAGAATCAAGCTTAATCTTGCTCATTTTCGCTCAATCAGAAATGTAATGCAAAATTGTATACGTTCACATTCAATAATTTTTTTCCATTTCAAGTACTGTATAACTAGTTGGTCTCAGGCAAGTCATACTACAATGAGACCACTTGAAATACTTTTTAAACAAGCCATAAAAGTCATGGACAAGACATTATCATCATTGTACAATTGTAAAAAAGTATAGATTTTTAAGTTGGACAAAATTTAACCTAAATTTTCAAATTTATGCTTGTTGTATAAGGTAATACATAATCTAGCTTCAGTTCCTCTTGCAGTTTTTACCAACCAAAAAAATACCAATTAGCGTGTAACAAGAGAAGAGGAGACTGTTTTGTCCCTGTGCGTAAAAACACATTTAGTCAGTCAGCCTGGTCTGTCTATTAAACGATTAACAACATTTAAAGCATTCACTAAACATTTAAAGTAATGGCTTGTTAACACCTACACTTGTCAGCATTAAAGGTCTGCACCTGTTCTTTTAATTGTTATATTGTTATATTTGCCATATTGCCTGTTTTATTGTTGTGCTATTTTTCTATATGATCTTTTTAACATTTCTCTGATGTTCTTATTGTTCTATTCCGCGTGTACTCTGTGGTTGTATTATTGGTTTGTCTTATTGTACTTACAGTATGTATTTTACTGCCTTTCTAATATCATGGCCAGGGGACTGCAGATGAAAAATAGCTTCTTGGCTAATTGTGGCTTTTTGAACTCATGTATTAGCATGTGTTTTATGAAACTGCATTGTCCCCTACAAATAAACTAATCTGAATCTGAACTACACCACACTTAAAATTCCACAAAAAAATGCATTAGCTTTCCATCACAATTATTCAAAAAAAAGCCATCCGAGTCAGCGTCAATGCTGCTTCTACACAGAGCTTCTCGCTTCGTTACCGGTGGAAGATTGAGAACGCACAAGCGTCATGATCTGATATGAAAATTGGAAGCACAGATCTGCCCCCTAAACAGACTACTATGAAGTATTTAGGCACTATAGAATACATCATGCAGATCCTTTAACTAGAGATCCATTGCTGCCAAGTTTAATTACTTGCATATTTTGAGGGGCACATACTTTAGTTAATGAGCCCAACATAGAGGGAATGTCAATTTAGCAAAACAAGGACAGAGCTAAAATAATAAATAATAGCTAAAGTATCTATGATATGAATAGTTCTATTAGTTTGTTTCACTTTGCCACAGCATGGAAACCAAAGACTGTTTAATTTAATTTACCTCATTTAATTTACCTCAGAACCAAGATCAGATCACAAACATTGCTTAAGCAATGTCCTTCACCTGGTGACTCATTTGTATAAAACAACAGCTACATAAGTGTGCATAATTTATTTCCTATACATTCCTGACCAAAATAATTTCAATATTACAGTGAAAACTCAAATACAGTTAATGCTTTACGTGCCCATGTAGCAAACTGGAACACTGGAAAGAGACAAAACATAAAAACCACCTGCTGTAGCCCAGCAAAATATACTAGATTTGGACACATGCTCTGAGCATACGGTGTGTCGCTACGGAGCTCAGAAGAACCGGAGTATAAAGCTGGAGGAGCCACCTGGCAAGGTCCAGCAAGGTGCACTGTATTCGGGCACACGCTCCAAGGAGCCGGTGTTACGCTACAGAGTCTCTGGCAAACGTTTTGCACTTTTCAAACACCGCAGCTCTGGCAGCCCAGCTCCTATCAGGTAACTGATAAGGTTTTCTGTGTGCTCGATGTTTTTTCACCCTCATCACGGAGGATTTGGTACAACTAGCACGCGAAATGTCTACCGAGTTAAAGTTAATGTTTGTTTGCAAGTGAGTTCAGCGGAAGTGACGACAGGCCATTAACACCACAGGCAGCAGAAAAAGCGAGCATTTCATTTGCTCACCCGCACAGTACGGGTCATCTCACCACATTGGAGAGTTGTTTTTTTAATGATCGGTTATCTGAGCTATTTTTAATGTTATCGGATTTATCGGTATGACGTCATAATCCCCTCATATCAGCCTGATAATTATCGGTCCGATAATTATCATGCACCTCTAGAAAAATTTAGTTCCTAGCCGCTTATTTTATGCTTACTGTCTTTTTAAACCCTATATGTATAAAGACATTCCTGTCAGGCTGAAAGGCAATGTGATGCAACTTTTGAGACAGACATACAAATATGTGTGTGAAAACAAGACAGTCTTACACTGATGGTGAGGGAACCAATGAGGTATTATTCAAGGGGTGTGTGATGCCTCTCCGACAATGAAGTTTCTCACACGCCATGAATGCAGGTGACTCGAGGAGCCTGAGCTGATCCCAGAATTCCCAATTATCTTCCCAGCAGGGAGGATCAGGTCTGCACGCTCTGTCTCAGAGCATTCTCGGCCTGGTGATACAAGCCCCACAGGAGCATAGAGCTGGGCCATCAGGGCCAAGCCAGGTCTACTCATTATATGCAACTCATTCTTAGCATCTCTGCAAAGCAAGTGCCACTTAGTTCCCACAGGAGGGGTCTGGGTCGGATCACTGACCAGATGGCGGGGGGAAAAAAAGTTGTGATAGGAAAAGCTTAACAATAAAAGACAAGCAAGCACAGTCACATCAAACTGGCAGCGTGCCTAAAACCTGAACAATAGGCACATTAAATTATACATACATTTTTTTTATTGCCTTTAGAACATTGTACATTGTCACTAATAAATAAACTATAGATGTATTGGATAATATGTTTAAGATCAACTGCCAGATACTGATGTTTATGTTTATGGTCAACCAAAAAAAACACTGTATGGCTGTACAGTATACAGTATGTAATATTCATTTGCATATTGACGGAACAGAAATCTGCTGATACCTTTCGCGAACAGTAACACAAAGGCAGCCATGCCAATGAGCTTGCAAGGCAAGTACAAATATATAACTTGATGAATAAACATACAATTTGTGTGAAGCGTGTTGTTTCATTTATCAACTCTATTTCTGGAATAAATGAATGCGGTCTAGCACAGCAGGTGAACTGTGCAAGTGCTTTGGCTTGGGCCAGTGCCCCTTATTTTTCTTGCTTTTTAAAAATATTCTTCCAAATAAGTCTTGCCATGGCAAATGCTAGGTGAATCATTACTCTTTGCAGATGTAGCATCTGCCACCCCAGTTACAATCAGCCTCATAGACTGGGCACTTTGCCAGTCAACACAAATCCCAGTATATGCGAATCACTTCAGGTAAACACCACAATAAGCTAAGAAGCAAAAATTAGAAATTGTGTGTACTGCAACAGAGTTGCTATAGAGACTGTTGCTAATTAACTGCGCTCTAGCCCTGGATGACAAAGGGCTTAAGGGCACTCAGGGTGACTCCTCTTGAGATGAGCTCTGTGTTTGAAACATGCTGCTATCCCTAGAGTCTCAACTACAAAATACCAGTCTTCTTGTAGGCAACTTTCATCTCAGATGCCATGAGAGGTTGTGTGACTCCCTCTAAGCCCTATAAATCTAGATTAAAGCACCATCTCAGACACAGCATGGTTCGCAGAAACTTTTCCCCAAAAGAAAAAACACCATCTTTAGTGCCACAAACATATCAGTGGTTACTAACCAATGGCATTCTAAACGAGCCTATGCCATTTGCCTCGTATTAATGAAGGGACAACTTACAGATGATAGTACTGTATTATATTTCAGATCTTCATTGAGAAAGTAGATTATACTGTATAAGTAGTTGTTTTCCCCCCCAAAAAGGACAGTTTTTATTGGGCCATCAGTTGTGGAATTTTAACGGTTGTCAAGCGGCCACATACTTTCAAAGTAAACAGCTTTTTCATTCACATTTTTTGTAAGAAATTTATATTTTGTTTCCTTCATATTAATCTATATGTACAGGGTATTGGTGTTATTGCAAAACATTGCATAATTTTGGTTTTCAGTTTTTGTCCTGGGGATGAACCAAACTTCTAATTTGTGTCTTGACCTGCAAAAGCTTGGGGAAGCTTTGCCTTTTGAGCAATGTACTGAACTGACACAAACCGCTCTGGGGCACTGTTAAAGGGCACCCTCACCCTTACTTACTACATTCATATCACATTCAAAAACATTGTGTAAGATCATAAAGATCCCGATGCTTTAAGCCATGTCAGTCTGTATGTGGGTGGGAACATTGGTGGAGCAGACAGTGGAGTAACTCCTGGCTTAGCCCAAAGTGGCATTCAAGGGGCTTCATTGCAACTCCTACAATTTACATTTTGTTTGGCTGGAGGGGTCACATGGCAGCTGCAAATGAATGCTTTGTGGAGCTTTCTGCCTTCACTTGACACTGACAGCCTGCGAGACAGTCCAAATCCTCCGAAAGAAAATATTCCTTCTTTCCATGACATCACCCAGCCAGGGATTGGGTAAAGGAGGGAGGAGAGGGGGCACAGCTGGTGGCAGCCACAGAACCATCTGCCACTGACTAATAGTTCAGGCTGCTTTACTTAAAAACACTTCAACATCTGCACAGCTGCCACATGGTATTTTGAGACTGACTGTCATGTAGGACCACTGATCCTATTTACCATGTTACTTTAGCTGATTCTGATTTTTTCTCAGTTAAATAATTTTTTTTTACATGTATAAGAATTATAATAATATACATTTACTGATTTAGTGTGACACCTTTACTTTCCTAATGAAATTAATAAAAGTACAGCTATCCCTTCAATAAACACTAAAACAGACCTATACCTAAAAATCAAATACTGTGCATTTCTCTAAATGTGAACATCCGCATCCCAAGATTTTTATCATTAAGGCTTTGCTCGTTTCATTGCTGATGAAAGGGAGCAGAGGCAGATAATTAAACACTGTGGCGGTACTTTGTATGCATTTATTGTCTGATAATCACGCTGGAAAAGGTAGCTCCTTGTTGGTGTACATCTTTAAGTGGAGTCTGTTTTTGTTAAACAGGTACAATGGCATCGTCAAGGCTTAGGTGACGACAGTGGATTTTTTAAAAAGAGATTGTGAAACAGCCATTACTCATGGTGATGACAAAAAAACAGAAAAACCTTCAATTCTCCCCACCATCTAGCTACTTTGCAAATAGTGTTTAGAAAATTAGCAACTTCTTTCCTTTTACTTATTCTGGATAATACCAAAACAATACATGAGAAAAACAATGCAGATTTCTACTTACCATACATCTTCCCCTCATCTGACAGGATGATCTTCCGACGTCCACAGGGAGGGTAGATGGCCAAGGCCTCCTGGAAGCTCTGTTCGATGTCAGGACTCCACACCCCTTCTGCATCATTGTCCACGGGCTTGTCTGCCGTGTCGCTCATCCTCTCCATGTCCTCGGCAGGGCTCTCGCTGCCGCTCCAGCTACTGGGATCAATTTTGGCTGTTGGGATCTCCAAGCGGACGCCTGGAGCAGACTAGGGAGAGATCTGGAAAATAAATCAGTATAATAATAAATAAATCAAACCAAAAAAATGTAATTCAGAGCAGAAGACATTGAGGGATACAAATGAAATAAAAGACTATACATACCCACATATGGTATCGTGTATAGTGCAATGGCTGTGGTTGGAATCTCTTATGGACGTAACTGATTTAAATGAGGGGACATTCAGTAAACAATTAAGTTAAAATACACTGTGTACAAACAAATTATGAAACAGAACAACAGGCTATGCCTGGGCAACAAATTGATTCTTCCAAAAACAAAAGCTGTTTATCGTCAACGTGATTTGTTTTTCAACTGCAGCCACCACCTGTACATCATCTTGCCTACAATGACAGCTGTAATAATAGAAGACATTGCAGACATGGTTTCGTATTGTATGCTACAAGGAATTCTGTCACTAGCCTATTGCAACACAAATACTGTACCGTTCTAGTTTACTGACACTAGTAAAATGAAAATCCAAGGCCATAAAAGAATGTTTATCTTGATGCCGTGGCAGCAAAAGCACCCGTCTCAGTCCAGTATATAGCAGTTGAATTGCTGATGTATTGCTTTAATTTGTGAGGGGAGCTGACCAACCTGTACACACAAGTTTAGAAACTACTATCAGAATTTACTTACTTATGACAGTCCAGATCAAAATAAAAGAGGCTGCATTAAACATTAAGCATGCTTATGTTTATGTCAATAGTCCAACTACTAATGCTCTGATCCATTAGACAATGTTCTACTTCCAACAACTCTTGAACAGGTTTGATTCTTTTTACTTTATCACCCTTTAAGTGGGAATAGTACAATGTTTCTTTCAGCACGTCAGTTCATGAAGAGGGTAAGTGTGCAAGCCGTTTAGGAGGGAAAACTCGCTGTGAGCGGAGACCGCGTTTCTGTGCAAACTGCTGACACTGCAAAAGTAAGCATAACTGAATTACTGAATATAATACTTTTTATTGAAGAATGAATAACACAAGTCCAGGTCAGGTCAGGCAATTATTAACAACAACAAATAAATAGCCCTTTAAAAAAATACGGCTTACTCACAAAGTAGAAAGACGCAACAATTACAGAAACTTTGTTCCAAAAAATACAACCGAGAAGTCTATTAGTACTGGCTGTAGGTAATGTACAGCTCACACACAGTGACATGCGGTCAGCGGAGGCAGAAAAATACAAAAACTAACACAGTAATAACATAAAATATATATTCATGTTTGTCCAGTGAACTGTATAAGTAATTTATTTTCTGAACGATTACAATCATTTTTAACATTTCAAGTAAAAATCGCTGAATTTGCAGATTTTCTGATCAAAAACAGGGTGAAACCTTGGGTGAGGCCACCATGAACGTGACTTCTCGGCTTAATGCGCAAGCCCCGCTTACCGTCTGAGTGCACACTGACGGCCTGTCCGCACGGAAATGTTCCTGGGATTTTTTGGGGGGCGGGTTGAAAAAAAATTGTGTCTACACTGTGACAGATTAGTAAATAGTTGCATCCAGAGAGGTTCTTATCACTGGGTGAAAATGTAATATATAAGTCACACCTGCCAGTCGCGCTGTGAACCGACATGCAGACAGAACCATGTGACACCAAAACTAGAGAAGATGAAAGAACACATGCGCATAAGTCCGTTGTCTTCCGCTTTCCAAGGCTTGCCTAGACTTTTGAAGAAGTACAATTACTTCCACGAGTCATTTTGGAGTTTGAAACAACAAAAAATCAGGAGAACGTCGACCAGGGTGAGTCATGCCCGTCAAAATAGTCAGATATTACAGTATGTTGGCTTTTCGTCAAAGCTCACTTCTGGACATGTGTCGACGAAGTGTCGGTGACGTCATTGTTTTCAGAAAGAAGCGGGTCGCTTGTCTACACGGAAACAAGCCGGCGTTTTCAGACTTTCCCACTCTGGAAGCCATTTTCAAAAAATACTGTTTCCGGGCACCCATAAAGCCATTTCCGTGTGGATAAAAGATAGAAACAATAAAATACTTGTCGTTTTGACCTGAAAAACCCTCAGTTGTCTCATGGCACCTACTAGTTTCTTTTTGTCAGCATGTCGCCAATAATAGAATGTTGCACAAATATTTATTATACACCATGACTTTCTACAGCCATGTCTTTAATGTAAGTGTGATGTCATTATTCTTGTTTATCCGACAATAAAATACATAGAAATTTCATACGAGAGACACTTGCAGTACCGCTTCATCCTGAAGGGGTGGGGGCGTGTGTGAGCTGGAAGGTGTTTGCAACTGATTTCCTTCCACAGAGGAAAAGCCAGTGTTATTATCAAATTCTATCCATCCATCTTCTATGCCGCTTATCCTTACTAGGGTCACCGGTATGCAGGAGCCTATCCCAGCTGACTTCAGGCAAGAGGCGGGGTAAACCCTGGACTGATCGCCAGTCAATCATAAGGCACATATAAAAAGAACAACCATTGACTCTCACATTCATACCTATGGAAAATTTTGAGTTGGTGTTTTTGGAATGTGGGAGTAAACCGGAGAACCCGGACAAAACCAACGCACGCACGGGGAAAACATGCAAACTCCACAAAGAGATGCCCAACGTAAATTCGAACCCAGATCTTCCCCATCTCCTGACTGTGTGGCCAACATGCTTATTATCAAATGCATTCAATACATTTTTATGTCCTCCTGAATAAATTAATTTTATTGACTGCCAAGATGGAGGATTATGTACCCAAACTCACCAGAAAGTGATCAGACTTGTCCTGGAGAAGGAAAGGCTGCATGTAATTCATCTAAAAATAAAAAGGTGAGAACACAAATGTTTTTCAGTTCATACAAAAAATAGGGCTGTCAAAAATAACTCAGAAAGAGTCCGTGCATCACCAACCATGCATCTCACTGCAAGTCACCTCTCAAACATTAGTTTCTTCTACACAAGCAAACCATCATTCTTCCTTACTTGTTTACACAGATAATACGTTCATATACAGTAGCAGTCCAACATTCTATGCTAGTTCTTCCCGTCTCTATGCAGTTTCTATAGAGCAGCAAGGCACAACAACAGAGCAACATTGCTGGCATGAGACACTGGTGTATAAGGAGCTATTGATTTGGACATTGAAGAAGAACCACGTCTCCTTCGTAATCCTTGAGACTCTGGTAATCGCACCAACTTAAAATCTACCGACTTCATGCTTTCTTTCATTTGTCTTTCACAGGTGGCTTCTGTTCTTGCCATATGAGGGTGTAATTGTGTAACACAGAAATGTAATAAACCCACCACAAGTTCAAGATTTCAGGATTTAGAGCCGTGTCGCAATATGGACATGAACAAGAATCGTTTTGGAAAATTGTTTGGATTTTTTTTAAAGTTAGATTACTATATAATGTGATGTGACAGAATGGTTAGTGTGAAAAGCCAGCACTAACTTACCTCATAACTAACTTATAAAAAGTTAGGTATTTTTAGAGGTATTTTTAGCAAACGCAATTGTGAAGTATTGAAACTACAGTTGAAGTGTAATCACATTGAGTCTTGTGAATGTTCATATCATGGCTGATCACATAGAAAAATGAGTGTATTTTTTTCAGTATTTAGAAGATCGAAAAGAGCCTGAGGGGAGCCCATATATTTTGTGAGCAATCGATTGTATTCAGTTAGTTGTGTATATTTTTGTTTGTTTATTAAGGTTTGTAAAGAAAATACCAAAGGTATTGCAAGCAACACAAAAATACAGACATTTCTACAAAATTGAGTGCATTACCTTTAGTCAAAAGCAAGACAACTAGATAAATAGAGTATATATAGTTAGATATTTTACTTTTACATGTTTTTTGTGTCCCTCCCTTTTCCCATTCATTCCATGTTGTGTAGCAAAGGTTCTTAAAGTATTTAATGTGCAATGTCGTGGATTTCTTCTACGTTACACTTTTCTGCAATCTGTGTGTATGCTAGCGGCCCAGCCTCCACCCACAAAGACAAAGAGACTGTATGACTCTAAAAAAGGCATCACTCCCTGCATGCTGCTGTTATATGGAACAAACGCGCCAAGGTGCTGAAACCAATGCACAGAGTGAATCCTCTTCCTGCCTGTTTGGAGTCGGGAGACAAGGAAAACAGACACTCATGCACATGGCAATATTAATTCATTAAATTAAAATATTAATTAATTTTATTAATTTATTTATTTATTTATTATCAGCCCAAGACGACTGCCCAAGAGACATTTTTTTCTCAACGAGAAATCTTGTCACATTTTAATCTCGATCTTGTGACATGAGATCTTGTGACACTCCTAGTTTGCAGTGGTACAGGATAAAGACGAGAAGTTCTAAGCATGTGAGGTTACATGCTGACACACATTTGCCAAGGCCCAAATGAAAAACAACGTGGATCTGTGCAATTCTCCAGAGCCACATCGAAGGGCTCTTATGTAGCTCATGCCCGTTTCCTCCATATACTGTAGTTATGAGGATATTGGATTTGGAGTTTTTTATGGAGTATTATCCTGCTTCAAACAAACATACATTTGACCAAACACACATCTTTTTGTCAAATAACTTAACATCCAACTAAAGTATATACTGAACTGTTAAGCTCATAAATATGTCACGTCTTGTTATTTTTGTTTTGTTGATTTGGGCTCTTTCACAAAGAAATCATTTTAAATGTAAGACATCCACCTTCAATAGATTAGTTGCTTTGCACCTATAAATGGCATGTTTCTGTTATAAGCTATTTGTGAGTTGTCAGTGAAGGGGTCTCTTAATGAGTACCATAGAATCTGGGGACTAATTGTGTTTGCCAGAGGAAGGTATGAATGTCACCTATTGAAACACTTGTGGCTTACAGGTAATTGCATATTTTCCTCTTTTCAGAGTGCACACCATAGAAATGGTCTTGGTTGTGAGATATGGGGGGGCAGGGTGGCCAGCAATGCAATAAGCGACAGTGGTAGCCAAGCAGCGGAGTAGCTGTGACATAGCATTATGGGAAATTACACTTACTGCGAGATTACTTAAACCACTCACCGAGCTGGAATCCAGCTCCTTAAATTAAGAGAACCCATTTCAACCATCAGACTGAGCAAGGTAATGAAATAGCAGATGAGAGGTCTCAAATGTAATTTTTCATGTGGAGTTCTTTTGTGCTGTTATCTCACAAGGTGCGATAATGATTCCATGAATGACTTTTTTCAACTCCATAATGGCCCCTGGTAGTTAAGGCCGCAATGTGTAAAACCATAATTGCCATGCAATTTCAAAACTTAACATTTTCCGGATGTTGTAAAGACATGATTATAACAGCAATGTCAAAAGTATTTCATTTTGAGCAATGTGCAAACAACCATGAGCATTCTGAATGACAGGTATAGCAAATTAAAAAGTTGTGGTAAAAGGGCCTTTGAAAGAGTATCTCTGAGGACCTTGAGATGCAGTTATGCTGTGAATGAATACAAAATAAACGTAGGTACATATTTTTGCAATTGCCTTTTGAATTTACCTTATTTACACATACAGTATTTTTCACAGGACAGTGTTAAATATGAATAAAAAGAATTCTATCCAAATCAAAAGGTGACCTGTTGACCTCATGCTTGCAAGTTGCATAAAAACAAATTACTACGGGTGTCACTAGACACCCAACTCACGAAACGATACGATGCACGAGATTGGGTCCACGAGAACAATACGAGACGAGATTTTAACATTAATTTAAAGGAATGTACATGAAAAAGTATGACTGGACAAACAAACTTTTTTATTTAAGCGTGTCACAAACCAATGCAGGTGCGTTTTGAAGTGTTTATTGGACCACAAATTGACTGTAAACTATATTATTGTCAACATTTTGAGAAAAAATAAACCACTGTTATATATACAGTATATATGTATATATACATATACAGTATATATATACATATATACAGTATATATATACATATATAGAGTATATATACATATATAGAGTATATATACATATATAGAGTATATATATATATATATATATATATATATATATATACACACACACACACACATATACATATATAATATAGAGTATCATAATAATGTAATATTTCCTTTTATATGTCATTTTTCACTATGTAAAGTTGCTGAATTGGCGTTTGTCACATGTATTTTCTCACAGGCAATACATACTCCCTGCCAAATGTTCTTGAAATGCTCGTTTACAACATTATACATATATTTAAACACAAATCTTTGTGTTTTTATTAGGGCTGTCAAAAATAACACATTAACGGCGGTAACTTAATTACTTAACTTACACCTTTCCGTTATGATGACAGACGGAGACAAGTGTAGCGTAAAGTGTGCGTAACTTAAGGTGCGGTTCCAATTTTGCCTCACGCACTGCCACTTCCATATTATACTGTATTATCATTCATAGTAGAGATGCCATAGTTCACAGTGTGTTTGGCTTCTGGCTGCCCTGTTGTCACGAGACAGATTTTCTCCGAACTAGAAATTTTGTCATGTTTTAATCTCGTGTGATCTCATGACACCCCTACAAACTACTGCTACACAATTCAAGAGAGAAAAACCGGATGGAAAATTCTGAATAAAACACATGGATAAAACTCTTGGTAACCAAAACTGGAGAAAGAAAACTCACAATGGTCACAGAAATAACTCGAAAGTGGCAAAAGTAATCTTTTTTTTTAATACTGGAATTTGCCAAAATGCATATTGACAAGTTCCACAGCTTCTGGGAGAGAAATCTGGATCTTTTCAGCTCTCTTTTTACAGACGCAAATATGAAGCATACAAAGAAAAGAGCACCATGCCAACTGTGAAACATGGAGGAGACTCAGTTATGTTCTAAGGCTGCTTTGCTGTATCCGACACAGGGTGTCTTTAAATTAAGCAGGTTACAATGGCATTTCATCAAGGCATCGTGGAGCCAATTTTGTGGCACAGTCTCAAAAGGTTTGGTCCAAGTTGCAGGTCTGTCAGGACAGAAACCCAAAGTAGTCAAGAATGACAAACATTGGACTACAGTGTTCCCTCGCTACATCGCGGTTCACCTTTCGTGGATTCGCTGTTTCGCTGATTTTTTTTTATTGCAATTTTGCATTTTGAACGTACACTGTGTTCTGCGTCCTTGTGTTGTATTAGAGCAATATGTATATCGGTGCTCTGTTGTATGTGTCAGTTATTGTATTTAGTACTGCTATCAGTAGAGGGTGTTGTCATGTGAGAGTTGAAAGACGTGTCCAGCTGGAGTAAAGATGTCGTCCCGCCATGGCTGTAGTGCGCCTGGAATATTGTAAATGAATCGTCAGTTACATGGAGGACAACAAGGAGTGAAATACTCCTACAGGAGCAATATGTTTTAACAAGTATACAAAAACGCTACAGCCGAATGGCACCACGACAAGGCATGGTCAGAGGAGTGAAATATGTGAGTCACTTTATCATTGCTTATGTCCAACTTTGTAGGTTGATCATTACAATTCAAACAAAATGTGAACTATGAGAGTGTTTAAACAAGAAAGAAATGTGAGAAAATGTTAATGCCTTTCTGAGAAAAGTGTATAACGTGTATGGTGGGGGGGTTTAGCAGCCTTAAAACATATATTAATACAGGTTGTAGGCCAAGCAACCTGTCAACAGGTGCCGGAATCTCATTAAGAGTTAGAGAAAGCGCTTGATAGTAGTAATTGTAGTAGTGATTGCAGATTCAAAAGGTTGTGCAACAAAATAATAGGTTAAGGGTACCATCATTTTTTTCCAGTCCTGTTTCAGTTGCTTTGTTTCATTGAAAGTTCTCTTGAACTACAATTCAAAAGCAATGCTTCCATTTATTATTTTTTTGTATATTTTTCTGTACTAACACTTTTGTGAGTTTCCGATTATTTCAGTGATTCTGGTGAGATTTTTCTTCTTTGGTATAAGAGTCCAAACAATTTTCACCATGTATGAATTAGAATGTGAATGTGAATCTGATCTTACGAAATGAAGACTTTTGAGTAAATCTACATGCTTGACAAAAACAGAGGTACAATATAAATTAGGAAGGTCCACTAAAGAGTCTACAATACTTTCTTATGCGTGTGTTTATTTTATGCCTCTTAAGTGGGGTGTATGTGTCTCATGTCATCCAACTCAAAACTGAGGCCTGGACCCCACCACCTCCCATCAGACCACTATGGGATCAATCTTTGTTTGCCAGGGAATAGGATTGATTTACAGTTTGTGTCAAAGCAGCCATCGCTCCACCCGCCTCAGAATGAAAACCACGTAGCAACAACATGTCCAGGACAACATCAGCACTCCAGCAGTCTAGAAAAGAGACATTGTTAAAAAGGTCCTCCCACACAAGGGGACATTTGACTGCAATTTTAAGACCTAAAAACACCCACTCCTTCTTGTAATAACAAACCACACATAAAAATAAATATACCTCTAAAATATCAAATATAACTGGAGCCTGGAGGATATTTGCCTATCAAAAATATGCAGTGCATTCCAGACAGCGTGTGCCTACACCACAGTGGCGTGGAGTGCGAGCGGAACACATAAAGCTCAGGAAATTAAAGCTGTAAATAAAGGTCCATCAGATAGAGGATCTCGTGACAGTTATGAGAGCAGAGCAGGCCGGGCGCTGGCCGCAGGCTCATTCAGGACGTGTGCGTACGGGCATGAAAAAACAAATCACTGTGATGAGTGTGAGGACGACCATTTGCATTTCCTTGTCGACAGCCATTATTGTGCCCATACATGTTTCCCTTCATGTTTTCCATTGCCAACTATGACGTATCACACTGAATTTTACCTTACTTATTCTTCTGCTGGCTCACAACGAAGGCGGTTGCATCTTATCCCTCTCCTCTACCTTATCTTCCCTGCTACGCTTCTGTAAAGTGTGCTTATTTGTGCCTATGTTGCTGAGGTTTTTTTACAGTCCCACACTGTACTTCCCCCATAAGAGCATAGCTTGGAGTTGCTTTTTTTTCTCCTCCCCTCTTCTCTTGTTCTCCCCTTTCCTCTCCCCCTTTTATCACCCAGTCTTCCTGTCCTTCCTACCCCCCAGTCGTACTGTATAGTATTGTATATGTACGGATGGGCGATTGCACAATTTCGCTTGTACCTCTGTATAAGTGACGAGTAACAGCCACTCTTCTTCTGCTTCTGAATACAACAGTTTGTTCACAGGTGCTACGAGACAGAATTTCATTTGGCAAACAGAATGTAATCACTTTCTTTTTACTACACAGCAAATATTACGTCACAATAACAATAAAAAGGCTACATACGATCAGTAATGTTGAAAGAAATAAGTGCTTAAGTCATTCAGATGAGCCCTCCATTTGAAATATTGCACTGACATTAATATTTTAATCATCCCTCCATCAACACAGTCTTTGTTTTTTTGGTACAGAATTTAGAAAGAGTAAAGCACACAATTAAAATCCCTATGAACAATTTGAACAGGGGCATATTCAAAAATATCCGGTCGCAATACCGTCTACAAGAAGGGTGCTCACACTTTTTCAGCCTGCGAGCTACTTTTAAAATGACCAAGTCCCAAAGATCTACCTCCTACTATGAAAATATAGAAAATATATATTTACTGTCTTGATAAATACGTGTATTTATGTACATTGTACATGTATATCGGGGTGCATGCACTTTTTCAGCATGCAAGTTATAAGTCAACATGATCTATCTCTATCTCTCTATAAAACATATAACATATATATAAAATTTAACCGGTAAACATTTAAACTACTACACTAAATACTAATTATTAGTATTTCACATTCACAGTTTCAAAGTTTACACGTTATCAAAGTAGCTGATATCATTCACAAATAATTCACAATTCAATCCAATATGGCAATAAAGATAATTACACATAATTCCTCAATAGGTAGTAAGTAATACGTCAGTCAAAATAGCTATGTAGCGTTCATTAGACACACACTTCATGTATTACGTCCAGTTAGCATTTGATGTCAAACATTATCGATATACAAGAAATGAAAACAATTGTACAAAAGACAATGCAGCCAAATTCAAGCCAACATATTACAAAGGTTTCAGCATTTTCCAATTCATCATGAAATAATAGTTTAAGAAACGGAAGTGTAGAAAAACACGCATTTCTATAGTGGAGCTCATGACGCAAAGCAAAGTCATCAAACAATTGACTTTTTTTCTTCATAACTAGCCGCTAAAAGTGAACGGATAACTTTTGTTATAGATATAGGCATCTTACCGCTGAGTTATTTTATCCATAATCGGGACAAAAAGATGAAAGTTGCATCTCTGTGTGTAGTTTGCCACAGGGCAGCAAGAGCAAATCAGGAGGGGACCTTAATGTCAGCTGACTGATGTCATATGACATCTACAAGATGACATCTATGCGAGCGACCCAAACTACCTTCGCAATCAACTGTTAGCTTGACTTAATGGGCACCCCTAGTCTACAAATATGGCTGATATATTGTCCTGCAACGTTTTTCTATGTTAAAAAACAACTTTTGTCATTGTTTCAAAGTGTTTACAGCATTTATTTAAATTAAATAAGGCTTTTCAAGTAACCTCCAATATGTTGATTTTCGACTAATTATAGTTACTTTTTGTACAAAAGGATACTCAGTAAAGCAAAGTGAGTCTCCTCTCAGACAATATAATGACTGGGGCATCCCCTACTCCCTGAGAAATGGTATTTCTGAAGTCTATGTTGTGGAGTTTATCGTATTTACTCACAATAAAATAGACATACAAGTTCATACAAAGCATATTGACAGTATCTGTAAACAAACAACATAAACGGTGTAAATTCCTCCCTTTATCCACAATACAGTATTTTTCAAGATGGAGCTGTTTGTTATCTTGCCATTCAACTCTTACAGACTACCTAATGTCAATGCAGAAGTTCAGTGACACAGTCACTGACAACAACATGTTGAGCCCCACGTTACACAAACAAACCATGCCACACTGTTACGACTGGTATTTTAATGAAAGTCTGCTGAAAAGTGAGCTGCTGACATTCTGTATCATACAGAAACATACAGCAGTGAGCTGAAGTGGTACAGTATGGATCAGTAATGAAGTAATGTAAGTAATGTAAGACTTAATAAGTAAGTTTGTAGTAGTCCCTCGCCACATCACAGTACAAATTTTGCAGCTTCATTCTATTTTTCAAAAGTAGATAAATTATAAGTCATGCTGTTTCATAATTGAATACAGTCTATTAGTAAATGAAATGCATATTTAAGCAAATTGTACATATTTTTGCCTAAATTAAGCATTTTCAAGCATAAAATTTAAACATTAATTTTAACTTTAGCTAAATGAACTACAATAGAAATACAATGCATTAAAAAGACACATTCAAATTATGAATGTAGTATTCTACACTGGTCACTAGGTGTCAGTAATGTTACTTTAATGCTGGGTGAGACAAGCACCAGACTTAATCGCCGGAAGAACAGACTTTTGTTGTAGGTCGGAATTATCTCACAACAGGCACAATAATAATAACAACATAATAATTGTAAAAATAATACAAATCATAATAATAACACGGGGTACTGTTGCGCCATAACCCATGCGAAGCTAAAACTCAGCTCTGAACCCCCGACGTCACTTCCCATCCTCAACACATCCGGAACAGATTTACTGCGACACACACGGGCATGTTTTATTTATGTCTTAAATGGCTTATTTTTTCTGATTATATCAACTATATTGGGTAATACAAGTGTAAAGGTGACTATAGGGGTGTTAGGTCATGTTTTGAGGGCTCTAATCATGCTACAATGTTATATTTGGAAGGTCGTAAACAGTTTTTCTATGCTCTAAATACAAAAATGTTCCATTCATAAAGAAGGAATCCTACTTTGCAGAAATTCACGAATCACGGTCGGCCCTGGAACCAATTAACCACGATAAACAAGGGATTACCATATAGCTTTTCATGTGTCTAAACTACAATTTCAAGGAAATTTACGGAGTACATTTTGCATATTAGTATAGCAAGTTTCTGTGCCTCCTCTGAATCCAGGGCACCTTTGGGCCAGACAGCCTTATCTCTGTCAGTTCTGATTACATTACAGCAACCATTGATGAAGTAGAAATTTGTAACCAGGAATGGTAGCAGGATATATTTGAATAGAAACCAATAATTACACACAGTCAGTTAATGAAGTGACTGTACAGCTTAGTTGATGGGCTGAACACCATATTGCCTGAATAAGGGAAAGGAAGTTGTTGAAGTAAAGACTTCCTGCTTTCATTGCGGTTAACAACTCCAATTGTGTCTGAAGGTGACTCATCTCATGATTCCCAGAATAGATAATATACAGTATTGCTTTTCATTACTGTCTGATGAAGAACTTTCCAGCAACTACATTTAAAGCATGAGTTTAACACTAGATTTCAGGTAAGACTAATTCGATTTACACATGATGGTGATAATAGGAATGACAGACTTGAACATGACTGTGTGAATTAAAGTCCAACAGACTGATGCTAAGGCAGTCTGATTATCAACATGCATGATGATTAAAAAACCAAAAAAACAAAACTGTTGAATTAACTAAGAAGGTCTGACAGAACCAAAGTGCCTCCGGTAGCTGGCATACCATTTATGGCTGCAGTTTGAAGCAGATTTTCTTAGATGACGTCAGTGGCTTTGAGCCAGCTTTTCCTTTTTGGTGGCACTCACGGCTGGACTCAGTGGGCCCTGCTCAAACTGCTGAGCAGCAGCACACACACTCTAAAATTCCCTTTCTAGACCAGGGTTTACCTCAGGGCACAAACAGTATGGGAGCCTGCGGGAGTGTCCTCTTTTTAAAATATGCTTTGACCATAGAGAGCACCGATATGATCCTAGTAGCCTGCTACATATCACATCTTTCACACACAATTAGTGAATCTGTGTCCAGATTCACTTATAGTTGTGGTTCACCTTTAATTTTCATACCAATAAAAACAACTGAATTCTGTTATTTTAAGGAAATCATGGGACACATTAGGCGTTCATGTATCCATGAGGAATATCACTGGGTCTTACAACTACCGTAAAAATGTTGGGATGCATTTTCTATACCACTTGTCCTCATTAGTGTCATGGATAAGCTGGAGCCTACCCATCTACGGTCGAAAGGCGGGGTTGACGCTGGATTGGTCGTCAGCCGCAATCGCTGGGCACATATAGACAAACAGCCATTCACGCTCACATTCATACCTATGGACAATTTAGAGAAGGGGTGTCCAAAGTGCAGCTTGAGGGCAATTTGCGGCTTCGCAGCTTATTTTTTTTGTACATTGTAGAAATTTAAAAAACAGCAAAAATGGGAAAAAATAGAGCAAAAAATTAAGACAAAATGTTGATACTAATAACTCATAATCAAACAAAGCTTTTCTTTAAATATATAGAAAGTTTTTTTAACCTTTTTACAAAATTACAAAATACATAAAAATATCAATGTGGCCCCCCGCATCCTTTAATTTTCAATATGCAGACCTCAGTGGAAAAAGTTTGGTAGCCTTGATGTAGAGTCTCCAATTAACCTAACATCCATGTTTTTGGAATGTGGGAGGAAGCCAAAGAAAACCCACACATGCACAGGGAGAACATGCAAACTCCACACGGCGATGCACAAATGGACATTCAAACCCTCAATCTCCTGACTGTGAGGCCACCATGCTAGCCACTAGTCCACCATGCGGCTGGGATGCATGTACAATTTTATTTACGGTCCAGTAAAGACATTATTTCTGGTAATAATTCCTTTGGTGACGAGACAATGTCAATACAATGTACAATGTAAACTTGAGAAAATTGCCGTACATTTTTAACATCTGAGAGAATGTTTATAAGCAAGCAATGTTACAATAATAAACAGTTATTTAATGAAAAAGGAAACAAAACAGACCCACAAAAGGGCAAATCAAACACATGGATGGGCAAAATGAGTTTACTTGTACGGATTTAAATAGTCTTACTACATACCAACAATTGCAGTGTGGTTAGTGCTTGAGATATACAGCATATAGTCATGAGTAAGCTTCAATATATACCACAGTATGAAAAAGTCACAAAACTAAAATTAGCACTAAAATTATCCATCATAACGTTCCTGCGATGTGAGAGAAAGTGGCGGTCCAGCACTACCACTATGTGTAAAAATACTTTGTCATGTCCTGTGTTATTCCTCGCAGTTGGAACTGGGCTTCGATATGTTATAACCACAGGCGTGTGCTGTGTTGCCAAAAGTCGGGCATAGATAGCACCGGCGTTAGCTGCCTCATTAGCATTGAGCACTGCCGGTACGCTGTTGTCACCATTGTCGGTCCACGTATTACTCACATCAAATGTCACCAAATGTGGAGATGTGATTCAAAACAACACAGGAGTGAGAATACGTGGTATAAAACGTTTACTCTCCACTGAACAAGCAACAACCACTTAACAGGGTCTCAGTTGCTAACAACAATCACATGATCTGGAAACGTTAGTTCGTGGAAAAGTGTGACCCTGCACATTCACCACTATGAAATAATAACATAACATTATGAGGATTTTTTTTTTATTATTTATGTTGTGACCTTCTTGAGCCCCTTGATTGCATGCATTTGCATTTGCATTTTTACTTGACTTGAGTTGCAGGATTAGCCACAGTAGACTGCATTGAGAACTGCATTTTATGTATTTATTAATTATTTAGGAAGAATTCAGTTATTTTTTTGTTATTTATTTTAAATACATAGGTTCCACTTTCATCGTATTTTATTATATGGTTTAAAAACGACTGTGTTGACTTGTCTTTTTTTCTCTTTTTATATTTCAAAATAACACAATTTAGAGCTGTAATTATAATACCGTGAAACTGTGATATTTTTGTCTAAGGTTATCCTACCGTCAGAATCTCATACCGGCCCATGCCTCCTAGTCATTAGCTTGATTGACAGATTTCCATACAGGTTAGGTGATAAGGTAACACATTAACCCGGGCAAACAAAACAAAATATCATCTGCAGCTCAAAAACAAATATGTCATCAACTGCAAATGTTATAATTCATTTACAAAATTAATAGTTCCATTGGTAACACTGATACACCAGTAAAATGTTGACAGATTGTAAAAAACAGCCCAAGTCAGAACGCCATACAGTATGTTCAAAATTGCACAGCCTTAAACTGAAAGTTGCAACTCAAAGTCTGAAAGCAACCAAGAGAAATTGATAATCTGCCAACAAAGTAAAATAGTAACAAACCACATGTACAACAATACGGAAAAAAGACATAAGTGCGTTTAATGCAGGCTTCAATACTAAACGTCTAAAAGTAGGTAGCTATACAAAAAGGCAGCCCTCAGGTTCCAAACGAGTTCTGTTCCTAGACTGTGATGTACGTCAAGTTTTAGTGCAAGTCGGAACTTATACCACCATTTTACCAAAATTAACGCGTAAGGCAAGGATATATAAAATACAGGAATAGAAAGATTCAGTACAGAAATTAAACAAAACAGTCAGAAAAAAGGACAGAACTTCTCCTTTTATCCCTGTGGTTGGCCTGCATACTGGGGGGAGTTTCAAGGAGAGACAAGCTTATTGGGGCGAGGAAGTCTCAATAATGACACCACTACCCTGCTCAATTATCACTGTCCATTTCATAGTAGAAGATCCTTTCACATGTTCAAGAATACCATCTTTATCCTTCATGATGGCTGCAACGTTTGAGCAGCTTGGAACGGGCATGCAGCCAATGTTGATATCTGCGCTGAGCGTTTTACAATGTCTAATTCCACTTCCCTTTTCGTTTACGTGCTGCCCCTAGAAGAGCTTGCCTTACACTTGCGCGACGTACTCGAGTGCAAAAAGTAAACAAATAAGCAATGTTATCCTTACTCCATGTAGCTGCAAATGAGGCGTACACGCTGAATATGACGAGTAACACACTGCTTAGCGTGCATTCATCTGCCACACGTGCTGTAACTATTTCTTGAGTGAGTCTGGTGTTTACGGACTAAAATTGCGGTTTTAATTCATTCATGGGAGCGCTTTCGTAACCATGGGAAGACGTAACACGGAACGCCATAACCGGAGGACCACCTGTATTCATGATTTTATTTGAGTTTGAACTAATGCATTGTCCTACCTTAAACTAAACATTAAGTAGAAGGAGTTTAGGGGTAATTACAATGTCCTATTCTTGCACAAATGTTATGCAGGCTTCGGTCCAACAGGTTGCCCGATTGCATAAACTAAAAACAAAGCATCCATTTCTATCCCCTAACATTTTTTTCTCCTGCCAGTGAGCAGATTTATAATGTGACATGTTTGGGGTTATGCCAAGTTCAGAATGTTTCCTGGAAATAATAGCTGTTTTGTGCCAATAGATGGATTTGTTGGCTCTTTTCTTTTTATTTGATCCTCTTCTGAATTAAGAATTAAGCAGTGTTCTGAGCTGGTATGATGAGAAATTGACATAACCAATTTAGTTCCCATTAAAACACTGCTTTTTTGGCTGTAGTCAAAACAGATGACAAAGAGGAGATTTTGTTCCCCCTGGAGCTTCCACAAGTCCTAATTTTCTTCTACCTAGCTTATTCAACATTAGTTGTACAAATGTGTTGTAGAATAATGTTAACGTAGACATTTGATTGAGAATAAGTGCTGAAAGAAAAGAGAAACACTTTTGTTTGAACCAGAGCAACATGTCTGGACTGTGGAAACAGTGACCTTGTGACTTTTGGATGCTGCTTGTTTAAAGAAAGCGTGCCCAAAGTTCGGTCCGGGGGCCATGTGTGGTCTGCAGCACATCGTAGAAATAACATTAAACAAAAAAACTGCAAAAATGGGAAAAATACCAGAAGGCACAACGTAAAGAGAAACAGCTAAAATGCTGGCGCTAATAACTAACACAATATGTCTTTATACATGAACTGATATACTTTCAAAGTGGTTTTTTTTTGTTTTATATAAAAGAATATCAAAGAGGTCTCCTGCATCCTTTTGATTTTTCAGTAGCCTATGCTGCACTCTGTGGAAAAGGTTTGGACACACACTTGCCATCTTTAAACTACAGTAGTTCATGACAAGAATAATTGAAATTGGATGTGGCTAATTAAAGTTTGTAGCTGTATTCTTGTACATGGATTTCATAATAGTTTGGGGGTGAAGTGAGGGTAGTGTCGAACTTAGTGACACCGACTACTTGTGAGAGCTTACTTTTAGCTCAGCAGGCACTTCCCAAAAAGGAAAATGAAAAATCTCTTAAAGAAAAAAGGCGGCGAAAGTAGAAAATAAAAGCACCTCTTAACACGCATATTGTGTTTACTTCATGCGAGTTAGTTCCAAAGCGGAGTACTACTTTTTCAACGAGTGAAACGTCAATTTAAGATAATATTCCTCCGACTGTATTAGGGTGGGGGTCAACAACTAAATACTTAGCCTATGGATGTTTAACATTCAAAGAAACACGCCAGCCTTACAAATACTTGATTATTTAGTAGTCCATTAGCAGACGCGTAGAAATGAGTTTTGGCTAATCTTTCCCTCGCTTGACTAGTAAGAGTTACGCTAACACGGAGAGACACAGAAGCCAGGGATAAAAAAAATATATACTCACACAAAACTTCGATGGCGATGTAAAGAAACAAAGTCCCGAGTGGTGAAGCAACAAGTCTCTCCGGTGTTTTTCTTCGAGGTGGTCCAAAAAGGCTCCGGTGAAATCCCCCAACAACTGCAAGCTGAGCTAACCAGAGAGAGAAGAGCAACGCTTACAATCGTCATGTTGTCAAAAAATGTTTTCGAGACGGACATTTATTTGCGTTAAGGCTAAAAAAAATCCCTCTGGGCGATTCTGGGGACCTGACACGGAGCAGACGACATGTGGCGCTTTTAAAAAGGGGCGTATGAGCAGCCTTCTTTTCAAAAAATGTCAAAAATGTTAAAGATTTTCGCCGCTCGGCCGACGAGAGAGAGCGGCCAAAGTGCCTGTTGCAACAGCGAGCAGAGCCGGCCATATAACCCCCGCCACCAACCGTTACTACACACCATGGTGAGAAATAACTAACATTTAATAAAAAGGCCAGCGTTTTTTATAAACTCTCCACTATTTGCGAAGACGTAAACTAAACCCAGCAAAAGTCTACAGCCAGTTTGAATGCCTACAACTAGCAATGAAACTTACCTCGTTATTGATATCTCATATAAAACATCCCCTTTTTAGCAAATGTGCTGTTACTGGGAATTCACAATACAATGTCAAGTTATTCTTGTGTTTCTGGGTCGGCAAGGAAGATGTAGATGAATCGCTTCGCTCACTGACAGAGATGCGAAGAATGCTCGGAATGAGAAGAGGAATGAAATGAACGCAAGGAGCGAGTTTGAGCCGGGGCGGAGCGAGAGGTGGCGTCATCCGGAGCCCTGCAGCCTCCCTCCGCCGCGTGGGGACAGGGAGGGAGCGCTGACATCCCGGGAACTGTGGCCTTCAGGGACACGCAGAAAGTTCGATTTCTGAGCTTCACGGCGGCCATGGTCAAAATGAATGTCCATTGGGCAAAATTGAATGCAAAACATGAGACATTCGCACACGATGTCATATTTAACATATGTTTCTATGTTTTGTATGGTTCTCCATTAGACTTCAATGTACAGTTTTTTAATTTGGGTCCGCTAAATTTGTGGAATTGGCCCAATTTAAGACTGCATGAGAGAAATGCTGCAAATTCACAAAACAAATCGGAAGTTTGCCAGGCTTCCAGGGGAGCCAGACTTTTGCACACCATGTTGCTGTGTGTTTTCAGGCACCATAGATATGACATCAAGACCTGAAACAGCTTATCTTTAGAAGAGATAAATGCATATCTTTCATTGAGCAGTACCATTTGATAAGGAGGGTAAGGTTGATTCCTCTCTCACTTGGCATTAAGCTGCATTACATTAGTTAAGCTTTTTAGCAAAAGCAAAGTATTTTGGTGTTCTTCATAGGGTTAATTTAGTTTCCGTGTCACTGCAATGTCAGGGGCCCACTTAGATGGCAAGATAAAAGTCAGTAACACTTTTGTTTTGTAGTTAATGTAGTTGCTGATGAAGCGACGGTGAGTGCATGATGTCAGAGATCTATCTAGAAAAGTGAGTGGCAGACTACTGATAAATCGATCAGTAATGTTTGCAAGAGTAAAACGAGTTTCACGAGCGCTCTCAGTTTTCAAAATGGCTTGGGTTCACCTGTGAAATAAACCCAAGACATTTCATATCTAGATGCACATGGTCCAAACAGCCACACAAAACCGTGGTCCTGTCTCAACAAGTCATCCGTTAGAGAGGGCCTGTGTTTTGACACCGTTCTCTCAAAAGAAAACCATCTCGGAAGATGAACGACCGGCCTTCTGAAGACATCCATCGACACCTTTTAACGCCTGTCTGTGCATGTTTGGCCCAAACAGTGGAAGGTAGGGGGTTGAAATACCCATCATTCTTGTCTGTCAATTTTTTTTTTCCATTTCATTTAGCCGTCACACATGAATGTGTTGTTTTTTGGAGTATGTTTATGATGATGATTGTATCATTGGCTATAGCTAGACACTTGCCAAACACAGCATTGGTACAGCAGCACTGTCAAATGAGATCCGGTACAAAATTCGATCAAAAAAGAAGCCTTTACAAAAACAGCACTGATAGATTTTGATTTGATTTGATAACATTGTTGTGGTTGTGCTTTGCAGTGGTGCAGAACAGCACTGTACATACTGACAAGTATGTCTTACATTGAACTTACAGTCATGGGAAAAATGTTTAGACCACCCTTGTTTCTTCAGTTTCTTGTTCATTTTAATGCCTGATACAACTAAAAGGTACCTTTGTTTGGACAAATATAACAATGACAAGAAAAATAGCTCATAAGAGTTACATTTTTTGGCAGTACAATGCTTTAGCTATTCATGTAAGAACTTAAGTGGATTTGGTTATGATCAAGAAAACCATGGAAGTTGCTAGATATCAGCTCTTAAATGATTTGTTATCATCATGATATTTGTCCAAACAAAGGTACTTTTAGTTGTACCAGGAATTAAAACGGATCAATAAACTGAAGAAACAAGGGTGGGCTATCATTTTTTCCATGAAACCAAAAAACGCACTCAATCATTTTATTCAGACAATGTGAAAAAAAGATCAACAAGGGTCATAATACAGTAAACAATACGAGTGGAAGTTAAGTTCCGTCAATCACATCAAAATGGAAAGAAATCATCCTAATAATAAAGCGAAAAGGAAAGAAATCAACTAAAATTCATGCTAGGACAATAATAATAGTGTATTGGATTTATATAGCATCTTGCTAGATAGTAAAGGAATAAAATATTTCTGTTAAAAATATGTAACTTAAAGAAGACCGACCTCCACTTGAGTTCTAAAGTGCTTTTTCACCCATTTGACTGCCACAGCGTGCAACTCTTTTAAAAACAGTTTGTGCACTTGCAGGTTAATCTCTTTATCTCCGCAGCAGCAATGTCGCCTGTGCAACAAAAGATACTGCCAGAAGGATACAGACATTAAAGTCAGATGATTGCGTAACAATGTTTAATTGTGATTATGACCAGATGTGCACGGAGATTTTTGCAGAGGCAAAGGATTTTGTGATATCACACAGACACATATTGTTTTTAGAACAACCAGCTTTACGTGCAGTTATCAAAGAGAATCAGAGCAGGAGAAATTCTGCCATCTGGCAGCGATATAGTTTGGCTAACGCCGTGTGACACAAAATATCTAGAGTTACAGTGTATACTGCTGACCTAGTTGTTGCAGACACTACTTTATGTTTGTAACAGTAGCAAGGCACAACTTTGGATCTACTATAAATGTACAAACAGGTGGAGAACGAACGCACTTCAAAGGATCTGAAACTAAAAGTGAGTGACAGAAGAATAACGCTGGATGGATTCTCCAGTTCGAGTGCATCATAAATCAATAATACACAATTACAAGTTCAAGCCCATGCAACACACTATGAAATCTCATCCTCACTGTCACACTTTCACCACTCACACCTTCCAGTATTTTTCTTAACTGATGTGCAGTAAAAGCACCTATTGTCCTACATTGAGTATAAATAGCACATTATTCTTAGCGCGGTAGAATAGCCTTATTTAATACCATTGCAGGGGTAGGTATACGAAGGCAGCAGTGTAGTTAGTTACTCATAATAGCTGGAAATGCTCCTGTTCAAGGCGTCTTGATGGAGGTTACCTGATTACAGGTGATCGTTTCTCTGTTTGGTGAAAAGGCACATCTCAGGTGCTGGATGTTACAGATGAATGTGGCTGAGAAAAAGTGATTATACCAAAGCATTGCCCGCTCTCCGGCTTGAATGTCAGATGGTGAGCCTACAGCAAGACATCGTGGACTCAATATTTAGTGCCGTGCACGTCAACAACTGCAAGCGACTAGCGACTCCACTTTGTTGAATTTTGAATGGTCTTGACGAGCTCATTTCTTAAATATTGCCAAATTGTACAAATGGCACAAATCATCTGAGAGAAGTTCACCAGCTTAAAAAAAAAAAGCAAAATGCAATGAAAAATATTAAAATGTAATGTTGCAGTGGCCGCACGGCGGACTAGTGGAAGCATGTTGGCTTCACAGACGATCGAGTGTTTGAATGTCTTTTTGGGCATCTGCGTGTGGAGGTTGCATGTTCTCCCGTGTGTGGGTTTTCTGCGGGTACTTCGGCTTCCTCTCACGTCCCCAAAACATGTAGGGTGCACTGCAAAAACTACATTTCAAGAAAGTAAAAAAGTCCCTTTTTAAGCAACCATTTCTTATTTTTTTCCTAAAAAGAAAAAAATATCTTGTCTAGCAATTTTCACTTCGGAAAAATAATCTAATATTAAGATGGTATAGCTAGCCATTTCTTAGGAAGACATTTTTTTTTTTTGCCAGAAATGTGTTATTTTTTGTAATAGCAATCTAAAAACTTAATTTGGATTATTCTTCAGCAATAGATCATACTGTATATATTTTTGCATTTAATTAAGAGCAAAAACTGCTTACCTAACTTTCTAAATTTAAGAACAGATTCGCACAGAGAAAATATATCTAAAAAATTGCTGATTTAGGAACTTCATTGCAATTTTTATTCAAGAAAAATAATATTATATTAAGAAAGTATCGCTAGCCAATTCTTATGAAAATATTTTTTGCCAGTAACTATTTTTTTTCTAACAAGGTAAAAACCTTATTTGGATTATCCTTCATCAACAGATTAAGAATATTTGTCTTCAATTAAGAATAAATCTGGTTTCTAAGCTTTGTAAATTTAACAATGGACTCACACACGGAAAATAAATGGAAAGATTTGCTGATTTCAGACCAATGTGAAGGCTGCACAGCAAATTTCATAGAGTGTACCAAGATTCATTCAATTAAATCTAGTCATAAAATCTGTGTAAATGTGTCAAATTCTTAAACTTGATTAAAGAAAATCTTACTCTTTTTATATCTAGTTTATAAATGTAAAAACTAGTGCATTTACATGCAAATCATGACAAAAAAAGAATTCTGATTGTGTTTATGACAGTAGGTTTTCCTACATTAAGTGAATCTTAAATACAATCACACTCTTTTTAAATAAAAAAAAGTTCCATCCATATAATTTGCATCCTGCTTGTTGAAAAGAAGTAACCAGCATAACTAACATGCCGACAAGTGACGACATTAGCTGCGTGGTGGCTGAGTGGTTAGTATGTTCGCCCCAGGGTTCAAATACATCCGTGTGGAGCTCACACACCCCACCCTGTGTACCAGCATCCTTCCATATCCATGATAGGTTAATTTGAGGCTCTATAGATATTGTAAGAACATAGACCAGTACTCCTACATCTAGAAAATGAGAAATCATTTTTGCTTAAATTTTGTCTCAATCTAAGAATCTTAGAAAAGCATTTGGCTTACTTCTTACCTTGTAATAAGAATAAGAACATTTTACTTAAATCTAGCTAAGTGACTAAGAACAACTTGCTTGTTTTAGGACCCATTATGTTCTTAAAAGTCACCAGAGAAATATTCCAGTTATAAGAATTCTACCCAAGCAAATTTTGCTTACCTCATTGGTAGATATCTTTGCTTGAAATAAGAAAAGTTGTCTCATTTTGATATCATTTGGGCTTCTTTCAAGTATGGCTGTTTTTGCAGTGTAGGCAAATTGAAGATTCTAAATTGTCCTTATGTGAGAATGTGAGCATGGATGGGTATTGTCTATGTCTACACTGCAAAAAAGGGGCTGGCAAAATATAAGATAAAAAGGACTGGATTTTTGGAAAAAAATACTGAAAACTAGTGAAATTGCATTTTTGCGTGTCTCTATGTAAACAGCACATTTAGAGGTTACTCATGCACGTAAACTCATTTACATTCATGCACGTAGCAAAGAAAAGTCAATTGACGCGATTGCTCCTCCCAAGAGCTGATGAATGAACGTGAGCGAGCCTCGGCGGTGGCGTCGGGTGTCAGTGGGTAGAATCAGAGCAACAGAGCCAATTGGCCAGTGAGGCTTGCTGGGGGACTGGGAGGGCGAGAAGGAAATGTCATTATGAAGGACTTATGTAGACTACCCATGCAGTTTTCGGTATGGGATTTTCTGACCCTGGAGAAAAGTTTTGATTATAAGAACAAACATTTTGAGAAACTTCTTGACATAAGTGAAAAGTCCTCCTCAGTAGACTTCTCGATGCCCCAGATTGCCAAGATAGTCTAAAATGTCCCAGAGTAAAAGCTGGGCTGTGTTGTTAATGACATTGTTGGGCTGTGTTGGCCGGAACTTCCTCGCATTGTTGCTTAGTGGTGTGGGAGCACGCCTGGTGTGTTTTATCTAATGTTGAGCTGAAAGGAAGCTCCAGCCATTCGTCAAACTGGTGGAGAAAACAGCAACAGGAAGCCTCAGGATGGCTTTTTAGCTGCCTACAAACGATGTTAGCCTTATTAGAAAGTGTTCCCCAGAGGGGGGTCACCACCTCGGAATCTGAAGCGATGGCTCTCTCAGCTAAACGATGATAGAAGTGCTGCATCTTGCGCTTCAAGAAGGCATGTAGGCTACAGTGAGGGTGGCAGGCCCATTACTATACAACCTCAGACAAAAGCACTACACAGCTGTTCCTTTTAGCACTATTGGTGCATTAATGAAGATCGTGTGGTCAGTTCATGCAGGTAGCTGTCAGGAATTAGAGACGTGATTTGTTTACCCGGGTTCTGTTTGAGCTTTCTTCCTGAGGAGTTTGTCCTTGCCTCCGTCACCAAAGCGCTAGCTCATGTGGCGTTCATTTGGTGTTCTTTCATGTATGAGAAACGTGGTTCTAGGCCACACAATCATTGTGGAGGGAAGGTGGTAGCCCTTTTGGGAGCAACGGGTAGTCTGACTAGCAGGAGGCTTTGTGGCAGGTAAGGATTTGCGTCGGGGGTTTCAGCAGCTCAGTCTGTAAGGACTTGAAGGTTGGAGACTCGCTGTGGATGGAAAAAAATCATCAGAAAAACTATAGGATGGGAAAAGCAGGAGGAACTACTTACCAGAGAGATACTAGTTTGCATCTCATAGATGGTCGGGGTGCATCGCTGACATCTCTCACTTACAGCTTGTTCACATGACCCTGATTTGTGGACAATGTGTGTGTAGCACGTAAGATGACAGGAAAAAACACAGCGAAAGAGGAATTTTCCCTTAGGGGGACAATTAAAGGTGTTTCTTCTTCTTCTGTCCCTGGGATACCTCAGGGTACCCCAGGAGAAGCAGCAGGGTGTTGCTATGAAATGTTGAATAAAAACTATTTTTAATGCGACCACAAAAACATGTTTTGTTCATAAAGACTACAAATCTGGCCTAAAGTGTGAATGTTTTGTCCATCTCTCTGGGTCGGTTATGTAACTGTAGTTGATTACTCTTGGTCGCGCCTCATCTCCAACATTAAGTGAGCTGGGTTAGGCTTACGTTTCCCTGAAAAGGATGAACATTAAAGAAAATGGATGGAATCAGCTGCCTTCTTCTCTCTCACTGTAAGGCGTTGCAGATGGTGCCGGAGTATTTTTTTTTTCTCCTCCTGGGGGACATGTAAATAGACAGAAAAACAATTTATTCTTGCCGCCCATGGTGAGTCTCCTTCCACCCGGATAGTAAAAGGATGATTTGTGTCAAAGTGCTGTAATAATGACATTATTTTTTTAGATGAATCTTCTCCTAGCGCTTTGTGCGTTTTCATCAACTTTTACAGCGTTTGTAATTTTAGTCCAATTTCAGGCGCTGATTACCCTGCGGCTCAAATGCTAATCATCATCGCTGTGTAAATTGTTTTTGTTTAAGACTCAAGGAAAGACATCACATTTACTGTATAGCAGTAACAGCTACTGCGAATGCTGCATGACATCTATTGTACCTGGAGGATTTTGATTAAACTGGAGTACAAAGCAAGGACAAAGGAAATCAGTGCAGTTTGGGGTAGAACTGTCAGAAAAAATGACCGCCTTGCTTAATAGGGTTGGCGTAAGGGCAAGAATGAAACTCGAAAGTACACAGGTGCACGGTTGTTTAGTCCAACTTACTTGTGTCTCTTTATACATGCCATGTCTAGGGATCCTTATGTGTGAATGGGGATGTAAACAGTAAGAAAAATGTATACAGATACTGGAGAGGAGCCAAACAAATATACTTTTTAAAATCACTCCAACACAAATCATGAGAACCTAGCCTCAGTTGTTCAGCACGAGGACGTTAAGAGAAGAAAAGGTCCAGAACATATATGAGCTTTCTACCGTTGTGGCCAAAAGTTTTGAGAGTGACTTAAATTTGGTGTTTCAATAACTCTGCTGCCCCAGTATGAAAAAATAAAACTGAAAAACAATTTTACGTATCTGATATATACTTAAAAACAAGCCATTTTTTTGCAGGAATCACAAAAACGAAAAACGAAGCGGCAAAGTTATTGAAAAAGCTACTGCCAAATATTTTGGCCGTGACTGTAATATTGAGATCAGACAACATGAGACCAAGAAAATGGTTTTAATTCAGCCATTTTATCCAAAATGTTGGATATATTCACACAAATAAAAATACTCATTGACGACTGCCGTACTTTTATCCTTTCACATAATTCAGTTCACTTCTAAATAAAATAAATTTGAAAAAAAAAACTCTTATATAACATCTGGTTCAGACTGAACATCTGGATGGTTTCAAGCATGTCATCATGTTCAGTAGTTCTAGGTTGCTTTCGAGGAAAACATGGAACATGACCAGCCTTCAGTCATGAACTTAAAAATACCAGCATTGAGTATTTGCTCACATAATAGTGCACCGACTCTCAGAAAATCAAAAGACAAAAACAGGAACAGAACAATGCAGAAAGCCTTGACAAAGTTCTCCTAGTTAATTAGTTAGCAAATTACACCACACAGTCCTTCCAGTATTCAGAGATATGACTGTCCCTGGAGTATGGAGTGATATCCCACTTCTACAGTTGTCTCTACAGAGGAAATAAACACAAACATTCAAACTTCCTGAAAACACGAATTGGTGCAGTGAGATGAAAATCTGTGAGGTCTCCATTCAGTTAATCATAATAGTTCACAAGTTGGTCAGTAACATCATCAGTCAGTGGAATTATATGCTGATATGCAGCAATTTGACATTATCACTAAGGATCGGCATCATAACTGACAGTTGATTAGTATGTCTTGAGGCAATTGAGGCAAAATGGAATGCACTACTTAGCTACAACCAGCAGAGGTGCTGTTGATTCAGTGTGTCAGAAGAAAACAACATGCCAGCTATGGGAAGTAATCAGCTACTCTGAAGGTCTAGTACTCCTTTGGGCAGCATTATTCTGTTCAGTACAACACATTGAAACAGGAGTTGTAAACCTTTAGGGAGATTTCACATAATTGATATTTCTACTTCGTAAGCGTTGCGATTGGCTGACCGGCCCAGGGCGTGCCTTGCCTCTCACCCGAAGACAGCTGGGATAGGCTCCAGCATATCCGCGACCCCAGTGAGGACAAGCGGTACAGAAAACGGCTGGATGGATAACTGTACTCAACCTGTCACAGGAATCGGAAATGACCCTTTCTCATCCTCAGACATTGCATGACACACCTTAAAAACCATGTTTTTGGTCTTAAAATGAGCATAAGCAGCTTAACGACTAATAAAACTGCTAAAAACCACCCTGATTCTTCATAGATGATATGTCTTCATTTGATCGTTTTTGACCAGAATAACATGCTGGATAACATTTCTGTGTGATGGCGTGAGTACACACATGCATTCTAATAAACCAATGTGCCTTTAAGAATGGTGAATACAGCATGTTACAGTGGTTTTGACATTTAATAAATAAACCTGGAGCCCCCAGTTTTAAAAGCATGTTTCGATTGTTATGTTTGAATATTGGCTGGAATGTTAAGGAGTTAGTGAAGATCTAAAATCTCCTATTGTAGCTGGTACTTGAAGGTGACATGGGATGCCAATCAGTAATAAAAGCACATAATGACTGATGAAGTGTGTCATCACTGCTTCTCCAATTCACAGGTATAAAATCTGGTCCCATTTTCTGTTCCACCCGTCCGTTTTCTATGCCGCTTATCCTCACTAGGGTCGCGGGGGTATGCTGGAGCCTATCCCAGCTGATTTCGGGCGAGAGGCGGGGTACATCCTGGACTGGTCGCCAGTCAATCGCAGGGCACATTTTCTTTTCAATTGTTAAAAAACAAAACCAAAAGTCAAGATAATCGTTTTTTTTTATTCCATTACTTACTTGACAAGGGGCTAAATGTTAGTTCTAGTTCAATCTTCTGTGTTATCAAAACAGAAGGCCACACAGCAACTTTTTATGAGTTGTGGTGAGTTATGACGAAGGGTCGACTTTAATCCTCTCACAGTTGTACATAGAATTATTACAGCAGATAAACACTTTAGTTGTTACTGTGTTTCATATGTTGTGACCATGCATGTGATCACCTTTAACATGACACTTGTAACCATCCAGCTGGTTCACACGCGTCATACGAGGCTTCAGCTGATGAGAGGAAAAAAGAACTGTCTAAAACACAAAAGGACATTCACACAAAAAGAAACTAAAGTATGCAGAACGCGCCTATAAAATACCATACATTTGGAAGAAATAAAATACACTGTCATTGGCGGATTGCCTGGTCATGGAAGCGTTGCGCTTACACAAACATGAAAATGCGTTTAATGTATTCGCACAGACCAAGGGAAAGTCAGCTCACTTTCAAGCTATTTCAGTCATATGGCATGTAAAATAAAAATGGCTGAGAGCACTCAGACACAGTGTTGTTGTAAACACTTGAAGATTCACAAAGATGTAGACAAATCTCTAAAGTGCCTTAATTAGCATCTATACATGTAGAAGGAAGCGACAGGAAGGCCTCCAAGTAACGAGGGTTACAGCAAGAGTGGCAAGATCGCCAACCTCTATTGTCTACAGTAAATAGAAAACATTAGTCAATGATTTAACGCTCAGATTATTGGTTCCCTGGAAGGAACCTAGAGCGTGGAGTCTCCCACCCTCATTTTGCTGAGTAAACAGTAGATGGCAGCAAAGTAAAAAAAAAAAATAAACACAGAGGAATCCACAGTGTGAAGAAACATCCGTTAATAATAATTAAAATAATAAAATGCGAAAATTGCACATGGGCACAATCACACCAAACTTTTGGCCTCTCTTTGGTGCTGCTTTTTCTAAATCTTTAAGGCAGTTCTCAAATGATAAAGTGCATGAAGGCACTCAGTTGTCATGACCTGAGTAAAGCAATTTGAACTTTGCTGTAAGATCCATTATTGAGGATCATTGAGAGAAACTCCCAGCAGTTGTCTTTTAGCAGCCTGATCTCAAATGCACTGACTTTGGCCTCCATTTATCAACAAAAAGCTATTTAATTGCTGAATAATGAAACAATGATTGTTCTATTACTAATAACTGGTGAGAACACAGCCGTTGTCGTATAAACAGTCCATTTAAAAAAATAGATTGATAGACAACTCACCCCTCTGTCAAGCCGCATTCAAGTTGAACTAAATTTGCAACGCGTATGCAGGCTTTAAAAAAGATTGTGGGTTTGGAAATGTAACCGAAAAGTCTGTTTTTCATGTTGTATTTAAGCTTAGAAGTTTAAGATTATGAGTACATTGGGTCAATTCAAATCCGATCTTGATTCTAGATTAAAAGGATCAGGATGTAAAACGGTTAGTTGCCAGTATGATTTTGCAAGAGACGAATGGCTCAGGCCTGTCTGAGTGCAACTGCTTTACTGATTCTACCCTTTCTGCACATGAATTTGATGCAACCTGAAATTCAACATGTTTTCCATGTTTTCCGTAAAGGTGTGCAGAGCTGCATTTGAACTAATGAGCACCTTGGTGTTTGCTGTGAGATTTGGCTGTCTAGATAGGCCTAGGCCCAACATGCTCCTACCGCCACAGCAGCGCAGAGCTCTGCCCGCTATGCACGGCCTCCGCTCGGATCTGCAGCAGAACATCGAGTAAAACGAGCAGCAGAGGCAAGCTCATGCTCAGCAGCTCATACATGAATGCATAGTCCTGGGCATTGTCCCTCAGGTGGCCAGCCAGGGCCTGTGCTGCGTTGCGTAAACGCCGGGACACACACCGCGGAGCACTACACACCGTGTGTGCCACACCCAGCGGCCAGCTCAGCTGCCTCCTCACGAAAGAGCTGAAGGTACCTGCTGCAGGTCGGCTCTGCAGATCTGTCGCTAGGCTGGAGGTGGCGCTGTCTTCATTTGCCGCACATCGCCTCTCAACTTGGTTACCAAAATGTTTCTAGAACAGAGATGTTTGACACGTAAAAGAAAATATTTACGCAATAAAACCAACATTTGGGCTAGAAGGTACTTACTAAGCGTGTAGACAGATTCCGATGCAAACCATTGTTACGTTGGTCAAAGTGAAGCTTGCAGTATAATTTTCCTGTCAGAGCACATCATTTAATCTTAGCGTTAATATGCACTCATTGGCCACAAGGTTAGTACACACGCTCAATCTAATCTTAGGCATTCAGTACAAGAGCTGTGTCAAAAAATGACACCTGCAAAGATACCATTGCAGAGAGGAAACTAAGTGCCCACACGTACCATGTTGAGAATCAAAGGCGTGCGACCCCTGGCGTAGGGCAGTGCTGCAGGTGGTGCATCGGAAACACTCCCTGTGGAAGTACAATCCCTCCGCACAAATCCTCTCGACCAAATAAACACGGCGATCGCAGGAGTGACACTTTTCACTCGACTGAGGGAACGCCCTTCGGACCGAGCTGCCCTGAAGAACACAACATAACAACAATTCATGACACTGACGACTTAATGTCAACATTACATGAACTCTGTACGTGATTAACATAATTCTAGTAAATGCATGTTCATATGAATATATATAATAAGAACTGCAAGTTTCAAAATGAGCTTAGAGTAAATGTTTTCTCTCATAATCATAACACATCACAATAACATGCATTTTTCCCAGCAACTCATAGCTGCTGTGAGTTGCATAGGTACACAAATACTGCTTATGTGTACCCAGTTCATTTTGAGAAAGTGTAAGACATTTTTAATAACAAAATAAATGCAATTTATGCATTTATTTCTTTATACAAGAAAATTACCATGGAACCTCAATTCTCAAACCTTGTAAAATATGCACTTCTACCAAGCCAAGAAAAATATGCCTTCGATGTTGTGATTAGAGTTAAAAAAAAAAATGTATTTAATGTATTAACATCAGAATGGTTAACTTCAGTTTACATTTGTATGACAGTTAAAAGCGTTAAAATGTTACTTAAAACATCACCTGAATTGATCATTCAGAATATACTGTTGTATCAATGGGAGTGATGCCAACTTCCCAGCATGCCATCCGGCACCTTTTTTTAACAATAGTTGTGAAAAGTGACATGTTTATTATTACTAGGGGTGTCCCAATACAACTTTTTCCACTTCCGATACAATACGATATATCGCAGCCGTGAATATTAGCCTATTAGCCTACCAATATCAGCAAAAATCATACATACTTTTCTTACTAGTTTTGTCGTGTGGAATGTTCAAAAAGGCTTGATCGTGTGATGTTAAACAGAACAATCATCCGTAAACAGTAGGAATGAGAAAAAAACTGACCCATTTACAGTCGTCCCTGGTTTATCGCGGTTAATTGGTTCCAGACCCGGCCCGCGATGAGTGCATTTCCGTGAAGTAGGATTCAATATTAATAAATGGAATATATTCGTAGTTAGAGCATAGAAAAGCGGTTTAAGACTTTCTAAATACAGTTTTTACCATTATTAGAGCCCTGTAGACATGAAACAACACCCCTAAAGCCCCCTTTACGCTCCTGTTATTCTTTGTTTACACCACATTGACCAACACATATGCGCAGGCTATGGGACCACTGCAGGGACACAAGAGCATGCTACCGAGCTAACTATTTAGCCTCCAATTTATTTATTCTAAACTTAAGAAAAGGTTTCAAACAGTGTGGGGAAGAAGGACAAAGTAAAAAGCCAGAAACTTACCACTTCCACATGGAATGGGAGGAGAACTTGTTTTCACTATGTCGTGTCGGACATGCCATGGCTGATTTCATGCAGTGTGAATGGAATGTAATTTAAGGTAATGTCTCTTCAATGGAACATTACTGACACCTAGTGACCAGAATACTACATAAGACTATATTTTTGGACTAATAATGGGCCATAGTCAACCACAAACCAGCGATCATTTATTAAGGAATTGTTGAAAAGCCGCGACAGAGTTTGTGATGTTCGAACCGCGAAGTGGCAAGGGACGACCGAACTTCCTTTTGCGTCTGGTGTACAGTTTTATCGACAACAGGCATAATGTAGCGAGGCTCGGGGTGCTTTGAGTGTTTAAATTTGACATTACTTACCACCGACCGGGTGGGGCTGGCTCTTTTCGGTTATAGCCAATGACTTTTTGCCATCCCGTGGGAGTTTTTCCAAACAGCGGTGTATGATTGAGAGAGCCGTGGTCTTGCAAGTTTTGCACTCCAGCCAATCACCAGCCAATATCTAAGATTTTAGATGTAGGCCGATATAATCCGATACTCGTTTTTTTTGCTGATATTGGACCGATATCTGATATCTAATTGTTACGCAGATTGTTGTTTATTATTCCCAGCAGTAGCAGTATTTTTCCTACTTGTTACATGTTGTGCTATCATTTTTTTCATTTTTGTAGTGTTCTTGTCCCATTGTGTTAAGCTCATTGCGAGTTCCATTTTGGTCATTGCTTGCCCTGATAAAAAAAAGCACCTTCCTTTCAGCAAGCTCAGGTGCCTCTGAAAATCTCTGTTGAAACTCAAGATCACAATGAGACGTTTTGAGGCTCCACTGTATTCATTCATATCTAACTATTTGTTGGGAAAGAAATTGATATCGACATGACAGTTTCAGCACTTCATCCCAAATTCAAGCAGTTTTCAAACCTTCCAACGTTCAACCATTTCAAATCTCGGTACACTGTGCATGCTTTGCACAAACAGAAGGGGAATACACATGCTTATGGAAGAATTTTAAGTCAAAATTATAAAAAAAAAAAACAAGTTATCGCCTTTTTTTCTAAATTGTAACAAATTGCTGTTGGGAAGTGAAAATGCTTCCAACAAGTAAAAATTACAATGATGTACCATGACACACTCCAACCAATGAAAGCTTGAAAAAGATGTTACATTGGAGCGGACTGCTTGGGACGGGTGGAGTAGGGGAGCCCACAAAGAACCACAAACGACACACTGCACCACACGCTCCATCTCCTGTGTGAGGGCTGCTATTGATTGAAAGCACACGTGCATAAAAAGCAGACACAGCAAAGCCAACATGTGAAATAAGATGCTGGAACATTTATTAGCCAGTGGCACATGCAGTAAATACAGTACGAAGATGTGATGTTGACTCTGTGTGATGTTTATAAACCACAAACAAAAAAAAGAGTACACAAATAAGAATGGTGCAAACCTCACAACCGACCATATGTGTGGTGCTCTCAAATAAACAATTTGGAATAAAACCATCCTGGACAACTCTACGCTTCCAACTTTGTGGGAAAAGTTTGGAGAAGGCTCCATAAAAGCTGTTGTCAAAGACTATCTAACATCTTTGGGATGAACTACAACAGAGATGGCAAGTCAGCAAGACCTCTCTCTGGAGGTCCAAAGTCAGTGACCTCTGACCTCACATATGGACAAAAAAAATTGTCAGACACACACCATTTTATAGAGAGTCATCCCAGATAATCTGAAGTGGTAATATCTGCATAAATGGAGACCAGCTGAGATTTTATTTACATGTCCTGTGTGTTGGGACACATGGCCGTGACACATGCCATAGTGTCCTAACACTTTTGTCCATATAGTGTACATTTCACACCCAATAAAATACACTGCAACTCACTGATGAACAGATGCCCAGCACTACGACATTAGGCATGTGTAAGCTTCGTGTAACCTTTGTTGAAGTGTTGAGAATCCAAAATACACTCCATGCCGCAGGTGTCCAAACATGCAAGCAAACACAGGCCAGGGAAGGGGGTCAAAAGTAAAGCATATCATAGTCACCTTGATAACAGAGCTGTCTGCTGAGACCAAACTGCTGAGGTGAGCTGCTTTTTCCTTTACGCTCTTTGACTGAAACGCTCTAGTTTGCTGCGACTGAGCTTTTTTCTAAAATAACGGGAACAGGAACAAAACATCAATCTCGCCGCTTCTGCCCACATAGACAACTACCTTTGATATTTGATACACTATTTGACAAAGATACGAACAGTCCAGAACTTTTATGGTAGGTGTTGGTCACCAGTAGAGTCAGAATGTAAAAAAAAATGCCCAAAAACCCCATTAAATAAAGGTTATAGTTAGTATTTGATTGGAGGAAATAAGTATTTGAACCAATCATTATCTGCAAGAGCCTCCTGCAACAGAAGGTCCGTGTGGTTATTTAGGTGTTCACTGGCAAACTTCGGACAAGGCTTGGGAGAATGTGATGTGGTCAGATGAGACCAAAATTGAGGCCGTTTGGAGGCCGAGAAATACTAAATAGGATGCAACAACAACAACAACAACATCCCTACTGTCAAACATGGAGGTGGAAACATTCTGCTTCGAGGACCAAAATCCCTCCAGGGTGTAACCCTTGTGACCAAGTACAAGATACATCTGACCTCTGTGTTTGCCAACAAGGGTTTCTCCACCAAGTACTAAGCCGCGTTTTTCCTGGGGATCAAACACTTATTTACTTCAATTAAATACAATTTATTTTGTAAATTTTATTACGTTTTTTCTGGATTTTTTTACATTCTGTGTCTGTTACAATAAACCTACCTTCAAAATTATTTTGGAAGAGGGTGAACTTACAATATCAGATCAAATACTTATTTTCCCCACTGTATGGAGACAAAATAATTCACCATGCACTATAGTGAGCTAAATAATTCCCTATTTTCAGTTGAGAAGCAGAGTGCTGGATTATCCACTGTCTTCTTACCCCCACATATCACTTAGTGAGTATTAAACTGTACTGGAACACAAACATGAGACACCCACACAAAGCTGGCATTGGCTGCAAGAATGGATCGAATAAAGGAACGCATTCTTACCAAGAATAGTCTATGTATATGCTTGCTACTGAGAATGAGCCGAGTTTTTCCTATCTGTTGTCTACTTGTTCAGCACCTGCATCTCTTCAGGTTGTAAATTAATATCACAGTGATGACAAGATTGAGATACAGTCATCCCTCATCACATAGCGGTTCGAATTTCTCGGCTTCACTCTAGCACAGCATTTCAAAATATATTAAATAATAAATCATTGCTGTTTCATGGTTGACTATGGCCAATTGTTAGTTAAAGCGTATGCGCATTTAAGCAAAATGGGGGTATTTTTGGCCCAACTTTATGCATTTTCAAGCAGAAAAATGACTAAATGAACTAAAAATATAAATATAATGCATTCAGAAGATTCATTGAAAGACACGTGGTATGTAGTATTCTACACCGGTGGGTGTCGGTGTCACCACAACAAATAGGACCTCTCCCAATGCTAACATGTGTGAGTCTATATTATGTCTTATTTTCTCTTGTTATGTCTACTATATTAGGTAATATGAGTGTAAAGGTGACTATAGGGGTGTTATTTCATGTCTAAAAGCGTTAAAATAACATTTAGAAGGTCGTAAGTAGGTTATGCTCAATCCACAAAAATATTCCATTGATAAATAAAGAATCCTACTTTCCTAATCCTAAATTCACTTATCATGGTCGGGCCTGGAACCAATTAACAGTGATAAACGAGGGATGACTGTATCACTGTAGCTACGTGTTTCCCTAATAGCGCAAGTAAAGAACAATGGGTTTCTTTTTGTTGTGTACTCGATCCTATAGTTGGGTGAAGAAATTCAATGCTCCAATAAATATTCAGAAGCTAAACAAGCCAAAATATACAAAATAAACAGCTTCAAAACATCAAGTTTTTAAATAAACATGGCTGCCGACATAATATTAGCATAGATGCTAGCGTAAGACACAACAGGGCTCACGTCAGTAGTGTTGCATTGAATTATTTTTAGCCCTTTTTTTGGAACTAACAAGATTACTCCACATTTGAGCTTTGAGCTGGAAATTGTTCTTTTATTTAGCATTGCTGTTTCTGAGTTACTGAGTTTTGAGGTTGGCTAGGCTAATCCCATTTTAGTTTTTAAGATGAGCTGAATCTAATATCCTCTGGCTTTGTACCATAGTGGACACATATTTACAGTATCAGTGCCACAATGAACATTTTCAGGAAAAAATTGTAATACAGTGGAGCCAGTTGATGCCAACGGCCCTCGGACTGGCTGACTCCCGTCGGCGTAAGCAGTTGTATACATACTGATGTTCATACTGATGATGGTGTTGATGCGACAAAATATTCCATTGTTTTTCAAACTTTAGATTCTCATCTTAGCACAGGTGTCCATTTTTTTATGTTGCGACTTTATTCATACAATATTGAAACTTTACTTTTACAATTATTGTTCTCGTAATTCTATGACTGACCTTAGTACACCTTTGGATAGCAAACTACATCATCACCAAGGAATGTTTGGGTTTAACACATGCTAAATGCACAACTAAATGATTAACAGATGCAGCATATTGTAAAAATCAACTAAACTTGACTCAAACTCATTCAAAAGGTCAAGATATTGTTGTTTTTTTTAGCTAGAAATGTGAATGATTAAACTGGCCAGATTCGAACCTCCGTCTGTTGCTTGTTGTGGGCCAAGCCGCTCCACGCACACAAACTCAGAAGAGCCAGTAATCTGCCACAACCTGTGCCAGGTTTGTTGGCCTGCCATGTTCCAGCTGCAGGAATAATTAAGGGCTGACTTCAGCAACTAAGTGCACATTACAAAAGGCATGATATATAATCAACATTTCTTCGCGGGCCATCACAACATGCAACTGGCTGGAAAAGAAGTGAAAGGAGGGCTGTTCACCTCACAGATGAGTTCATCCACCTCCTTAAGGCGCTGCAGAACTCTCGACATGACCGCGACTGCCGAGTGGACGGAAGGTGTGGTGCACACCGCACTCTCTGGTTCTTGTGGGGCCTTGGCCTGTTCATGTGTCTGAGCCACATGTCTGAGCTTCACGCCAGAGAAGGAGCACTGAGGCTGAGGTGGGAGCTGCTGGTCTTTGCGTTGTGCCTCGGCTGGCACACGGGCTAAGTTTTGTGCCGCGTGTCTGATACGGGCTTGAAACTGAAAGTGATGATATACACTGTCAAGGACTCAGAGGTTAGGCTTCACTTACGCAAGGTTACTGATGGTTTTACATGCTTCAGCCCATCCATTTGTCCGCCTGGAGCCTGGACTGTTTAACAATCAATCACAGCGTGAAGGTAAATGAGGCCACGGCAGCTGCATGAAAGTCAGCTATGTGAACCACATCACTACCAAAGGCAATGTCTCAGCCCGTGAACTAAATATCAGTGCATTTCAACTGTATTTGGATTGATTTCCTTATGTAATCAGCTTGCACTGAATCTACGACCAGCTAAGCTTTATTTGAGGATAAAATGATGTAATCAGCTGAATCAAGCACTGTTTCTGAAACGTTGTGGTTGGTGGGTTCAAGAACTTGACGTCTGACATGTGAGGTGAGAAGACTGCAAACATTTGACAAAATTACAAATTTGTGACTCAAAATGCTCTTTCAAACCTAGCTTACCGACACAATGACAGAAAAAGGCTTCGGTTGCCTCAAATGTCCATCGGGACGAGGAGGAGAACGTGGAAGAGTCGCAGAAACAATACACCACTAAGATCAACAAAGTTATTTAACGAGGAATTTGACAACTTTTGCAAGGAGGTAAATGATAAAATAGGAAAGGTGAATGAAAAGCAGTCATAATCTGCCAAAAGTAATGTTAAGGAATTTAAGGACAATAGTGTTGCGCTTTGCAAACAAATTGCTGGATTGGGAGAAAAAGTGAATGCAGTAAAGAAGCAAAACGATGAAGCATAAACTCATACTGCAACTGATGTGCGGAGCGGATGAGTTACAGTATAACAAAGTACACACAGGAATGACGTGATTGCGACTGGGCTCTACATTGCACCAAGGTCTTATGCCAAGGCAGCTGACGAAATGAATGTTGCCTCAACAGAGCAACAGGTGGCCAACTTTCTGCAATCAGTAGGAGGTGGATGAGGATTTAAACAGCATTAATACACGCATTCCACTATATACCTGTCATCATCATAAAGTTCACCAACAAAAAGTAAAAGCAACACGTTTTTAAATGAATGATCGCAAAGAAAGCACAAGACTTAAGGAAGGAGGAGAAAATTTAAGGCACTTGGGGAACCAACTGTAAAATCTAGTCAAATGGAGACCTGGAAGAAGCCAAAGTACTCGTTCTCTAACATTCACAGGAATTGGAGAAATATTAAAGATACATTTTGACTACAAAAAAAAAGAAAGGCACAAAAGACAAAGACTGACATTTAATTTATTTTCAATTGATTCATTTTTAAATTAATTTTTATTTTCATTTAATTTATTTTTAATTTACTAATTTGTTCACATATTTACCTTATTTTTTATTCATTAACAGTTTTCTTTTTCTTATTCTTATTTCTTTTAACGTTGTTTATATTTATATCTATGTACATTTATAATTATGATTTATATCTGAAACATTGCCTGTAGTTACTGAATACATGTTTTACGATGGCGACAAGTGTTTGACCCAAAAACAGATCAAAATAACATTTCACTTTCTATTATGCTATAGTAAAATGTAGACTTCTGAAAGACAACTAACATCATGTACTGTATAACAGGTTGTGCTGGATTTAATATTTAAAATATTATTATTATGGTATATCGAATACAATTACAACATAGCATAAAAACAAAATTCCCCTCATGGGCCATCACAAAAGAAGGAAAAGAAGGGCAGTTCACCTCACAGACGAGTCCACTTCCACCTCCCTGCGGCAATGCACAACTCTTGACCACGCTGTCGAGTGGCAGGGTCATGCAAATAGCTGGGGTCAAAGCTCATGCCAGTTCTTTGTCAGTTGCACTTGTTTTTTCTCCTCACTTCTAATCAGTTATCACTTTGTGGGACTGTCATGCTGCCATCTGTTTAATTACGATTTATAGTGCTTGTGTGCAAAAGTGCTACTTACGTTACAGATTACGTTACGTTACAGATCCCGATCGCACTGCAAAGTCTCACTGGCAACGTCTCAGTGACACGTGAAACAATTTGAGGGCTAAAGAATGTAAAAAAATCACCAGTATGTTCTCTAAATAGCAAACTGAATAGTACACTGTAGGAAAATGTGTCTATTAGAGCTTAATTTCCTACATATACAGTATATGAGGCTGCATTCTCTCTCATGCATTGTAGCATGCAGATTAGGTGAACCTAGGCAGATTGCTTGTCTTCCTAACTTCACTCCAAGTGTCTACCTGCATTTCGGGAGGAGGTTTGGGCGGAACAGGAGGCGAGGGTTTTAAGTGCACATACTCAGCAGGGCCGAGACTATGAAGAGGGAATGACCTCTCACAGTCTGACTGAGATTTGGCAGAAAGGATGGGAAAGACGGTTAATAAAAAAAAGAAACCAGAGCTGTGTGTAAGAGACAAGAAAAGATATTTAGCAGCAGCGAAAGGAAGAAGTCCCGCCATAGATACTGCCAACAGTATTGCATCTTGAAAATACACTGCCAAATCAACGATATAGTTGATTTAGTTCTCACCTGTTTGCGTTGGGTGTAGCTTGTTGTGCTGTCAAACTTTGCTTGTAACTGTGTAGCCATGGAGCGCACTTTGTTCTCTTTGGGTTCCCTTCCGTCTAGCGCTGAGGAGCTTTTAGTGGGTACACTGGTGGCCTGTAATGGAGGAATTACACATAGTACACAATAGTACACATACAGTATACACTTTATTTCAAATGTATACTGCTTGATGCCATCTGTACTGGGCTGGTGTGCTGGGTTACATATCTTTAAAACATCACTGCACATTAACCTTAGATTTGCATCATCATTTTGTTCTATTACAAGTATTGAAAGATTGCTGTATCCCATTCCTGTGGCATTGTTCTCTACATTCAAGTATCCATAGTAAACAAGTAGGCTTTCTATAAAATGTGTTTGCTAGTGGTATATACAGTCATCCCCCGCCACTTCACGGTTCGAATTTCTTGACTTCAGTCTAAAAAACCCAAATTAAAACACGTGCTACTTTTACGGCCATAAGCTACGGCAATCTGAAACTCAACTCTGAACCCCTGACATCACATCATCAAGTCCGCCACTCACGCTGCTTCCCTAGGGAACAATACATTTATACTGTAGCAACACACACAAGTGCAAGTCTTATTTACGTTTTAAATTGCTTAGTCATATTTTGTATACTATATTGGGTAATACGACTGTAAAGCTGACACTAGGGGTGTTATTTAATGTCTAAAGGGCTCTAATAATGTTAAAACCTGTATTTAGAAGGTCGTATACAGGTTTTCTATGCTCTAAGGGGTGTTATTTAATGTCTAAAGGGCTCTAATAATGTTAAAACCTGTATTTAGAAGGTCGTATACAGGTTTTCTATGCTCTAACTACAAAAATATTTTTATAAATAAATAATAAACGTCACGGAAATTCACTTATTACAGTTGGAACCAATTAACTGCAATGAATGAGGGATTACTGTACATCTAAAATGCACTGGGCTCGTTCTTGCTGTCCATAGCTGCCATCCCCTCAATAAAGGAGGTCATCAAAAATCTATTTCAAGTGTGGAAGCTTAAAATGTGGTCAACTGATCATATTGCTATATAGTAGTACAATAATTACTGTAGTTGATTTTTGAAAAATATATAATTATTTCTACAAACCTCATCCAAGTAAGTGCAAAATGTTCTCCTCCTTTTGTAAATTGGGTCTGTACCGTCTGACTTTGTCTCATCCTAGAGGTCCAGCAGGGGGGGACAAAACAAAGTCAGTAGGAGTAACACACTGGCAATTTTACAGATAAAAAAAAAACTTATTCAAGAATGGTAGTTTCTATAAGTGAATAATGCAATGTTACCTTCGGAACACGTTTCCTTGGCAGAGCAAGATTAAGAACATTATTATTACTTCGGACTTCCTTAGATGGATAATCTTCACTGTTTTCATCCCCTCGTCTGGAGCCTGTGGTACAACATGTGACTGAATTAAAGCTCACAGACTTTCCACATCCCACCGCCATAGACGTCAAATAATATCAGTGCATAACGCCCATAACAGAGTATATAAATAAGGACTTCGTGAATTGATGCTGGAAAACTTTCCACTTGAAATAAACAGCTACATGTCAGAAGGAGGTAAACGGTTGTATAAAGTGAAATAATGTAAGTGGTCTGTCTGTCTGTGGCATCAGAAAGCGTCAGTCTACAGCGGTTCACAGCGCTGGTACAAATACACATTCCACACATCCCAGCATATTTGACTGGGAGGAATGCACAACACACACAGTTAGGCACAGGAAATCAACTGAAAGGCAATAGCTTCTCTTTGTCTGGAATAACAACTTTTTTCTCCATAACTTAGTGATACAATACAAAAAAAATTACATGGACAAGAAGAAACACTAAAAGTCAAATGGATAAAGTTAAAGGGACTATTACCAATTGACTCAAGATTTAATTTTTTTCTACCAAAAAACATAAGAACATCACCAATGGCTAGAATAGTTGAATAATATGCTAAACCAATAGTGGTTTTAAAAGAACAGATTGAACAAAAAAGTCATCTATATAGCGTAGTGTAGTATTACTGTATATGACACAGAATAGTAAAATAGTAGTAGAGTAGAATATAGAATAATAGAGTACAATGACATCATATGTGTATAGCATACCTTGTGTAGCGTGGTATAGTTTTGTATAGTGTAGTAAAGCATTTTACTGCACTGTATGTTATGCATAGCATGAGTGGACTGGAGTACCTTCATCAGGGAAAGGTGTGCCGCTGAAGAGTTCATAGATCTTGGAAAGGTAACTTATCATTTTGGTCTTCTCCAGTTCCAGGGAGCCGCTCAGCTCTTTCACAGATGCGAAAGGCCTGATTCCAAATTCCCGCTCTAAAATATCAAAAGCCAGCTGGAGGTTGGCGGCCTGGTTTTCCTCATTTAGTGACTCAAAGTCTCTGTGGGATAAAGATGATAGGGCCTTGAGTGGGAGGCAGATTATGTACAGTACATAGAGAGGATTTCAACCACACAGCTGTCTCCTTGCTACAGTGTATTTGTATACTGACGTTGTGCGGATACTATCTATCAGCCTTTTGCTTTAGTCCTCATTCTCAGTTGAGAGTTATCTACTATCAAGCCTCAATAACAACACAGGAAAGTGACAAATGCATTGTGGGTATCAGGTGACCACAGGCAAGCTGCATGTAACAAAGTGCACAGGGATGTAAAAACACTTAACGTCACCATAATGCATTTGCTTTGCGTAGAAACATTCTTTCCAACTCCTTTTTTGTGGGGGGCGGGGGGTGGGTGACTTGATGAACGGATGAATAGAAGCAGCTCTGACGTCTTAGCCAACACTGACAGTGTGCAGACACCAGCAGAAAATAATGTTAATAAGAGCGCTAACCTAGCAATAACACACAGTACTTAAGCCCGATTCTTCCTTATTTTTCCCCTTTGCTTCTCCAAACCTACTCAATTTGTAGCATTCCACTGTGCTGACAGGCGTACATTAGGAGGAGGGCAGAGGGCGGAATGCCAGTGTGTTCCTGAAAACTTGCATGACCGTATGAAATTGCAGTGGCATGTGGGACGGTGGAAAGGCAATAATTTAAGCAGAAGATAATATAATTTGTCCTGCAAATGGTTTCATCCAAAGCCATAATATTCAGGTAGAAATTAGGCAAAAAAAGACACACGCATACAGCAGAGAGCATGTGATAACACAAGTTAGTTGTTAGCTTGTTTGTAATGTGTAGGTTGTTTTATGAGTGGTTACGTACATCAGTTGCGGTTTGAACCTATGGATCAGGCCACACAGGCCTAGCCCACTTCTCCAAGAGGATGTGAGGTCAGTGATCTCTACATTTTGGTAGCCCTCTGTCTGCTTTTGGCACCACGTGAGAAGCCTTGCCGGTCTGATCTCAGAATCTGTGGAAAGGCACTAGCAAGTTGGTTTACACAATAAAAGCCCAAACAAGTAAATGCTGCAGGAGGTTTACACTGAACATTTATGTATATGAGCAGAGGTCACGTTTCATCGGGACAGAAACATTTTAAACGGATTGTTTTCTTAAATTTGAGTTTAAAAGAGGAAGAAAAACTTGGCTTTACAACAACACGCCAGCTCCCATTTCATAGTTTCCTCCTCTGTGAACCCACATGTAAAAACAAACCACAGCATGACTTCCTCTCTAAGAAAAACTCAAAACCATACTTTCAGAGTAAGAGGCAGATGACAGTGCAGCAGTGATGGCTCTACCTCGTCTGCAGATATTAACAGGTCGACGGATGGAGGCAGCACGCTCCAAAGAGCAGGAATTCAGCTCTACACTTAAGTACAAGTGACGCACCTGAAGAGGTTAATACATGTTTAAAAGAAAAAAACTGTGTTATACAGTGTTATTTAGTTGCAAACAACATTAAAAAAACATTTTGTACCTGAAGAGGCCTGACACACGAGGACATGAGGTTGGGGTATCGCGTTGCTGGGTCAATAGTGTACTGTTCCAAGTTTTTGGTGATGTTTTCTGGTGTGGTCTGTGGCAGCAATCTGTAAATGCTTTCCCTAAATATACACAAATGCATAGATCAGTGGTTTCCAACATTTTTTCTTGTGAAAGCTACTTTTACAAAATGAAAATGGCCAAGAGCTACTCTTTTTTGCAACATTTATTTTCATAACTTATTTCAAACCAAACAAACCGTACATACTTGTTTTACCAGAACATTTAACAAAATGCTGGTCTCCACAACTCACATTTTGTATTTCAGAATGCATTTCTTTCTAGTGTTCTCACATTATTAACTGAAAATCTGAATGAAAAGCAGGCTTGCGGGTGCCTCATGTGGTCGTAGGTGACTACCTGGTGCCTGTTGGTGATCACTGGCATAGATAATGAACGCTGTATCACTCCACACAGAACATGTAACTTGAGATCCAATACAAGAGCTGTTGAGTTACTTTCTGGACAATAAATCCATACCGTCAAACTTTGGTTTTCGCACACCACAGTTTTCATATGATTCAGTTTTTGTCAAAGATTTTCAACAAAATTTTGCCTCTGTTTGCACACAGTGTCTCGGTTGTCATGCAATATTGCACATTTGCCCTGTACTGTATCGTTTTGTGAAATCAAGTGCCCAAACAAAGCATCCTACGCATTGCCTACTCACATTTTTTTGAGTGTGAATACTAAATAACCCACCATGGTGCCAGCTATAAATACCAGCTATTTGATAAAGAAGATGAGAAACGTTATTCAATTAGATCTCGCCTTGTCTGAATCAACAACAAGTTCCATCAATTCTTGTTTTATAATTCTTTCACATTGTTTTCTGCATGCAAAACTAAATTTTTTCCCAATAAAATGTTTTTGTTAATATTCATTGGTTAATTAATGAATTGGATTTACATCATTTCCTACAAGAAAAATTTCCTCAGTTTTCATCTGACCTTTTGGAACAAATTAATGATGAAAACGGAGGTTCCAGTGTTCTGCTATACATAGACGACTCTAAATTATATCTGCGTTTCATTTCTACAGTATTGTCCCTTGAGAAGACATAATAAAACACTTCTAGATATGATGTATTGTAGTTCTACACCGGTGCACACTAAAACTAGTCATTACAACTGAGCGTTCTTCTGTTTGTAAAGGCACATCCTTTGATACAGCTCTCACATTGGATTTCATCGATGCAGGTTCTCTAATGTTGTGGCTGCTGAGTGTACTGTATCTCATACCTCTCTGCCAGCACCTCAAGAACTGTTCGACCCTGAGCCCAGCTCTTTACCATCCAGGCTGTGTCAAAAGCAGCCAGGAAGCCTCTGGCGCAGCCTGTCCCCATGGGCCAAAACGGCTGTAAACACACGCCGCAAATGTATCAGACATACGTTATGTAAGCAAACATGTTGTAATGCAATTGGTCAATCAATAAATCAAGACTCATCTTGATCCCTTACTTCCAACAGACTGTCGCCTACGAGAGCAACCAGCAACTGGTGTCCAAATCTCTCCCTGACCAGAGCAGCGTTCTCAGAGGCATGCATGCTGGTGAAGTCAAACATGGCGACGTCTGGCTGCCCACAGTGGTTCATGGCGAAGTCCAGCGTGGGAAGTTGGTAGTTGGTGCCGAAGTCAGCAGCCTCTCGGGCGTAGCACAGAAGAGCTTCCTGGTTGACGTTATCACGGCTCAGTAGCCTGTGCGTCTCCATGTAATCCTGTCAAATAACATCAGGATGATATAAGCCTGACGTGAGCATTCCCCCATGTCCACTGGTGGGCTAGCAAACAAAAACAATGCATATGCATATGTGTGCATGTGGGAATAAAGAGACATTGACTTATGAACTCACATTGATAACAACTCCTTTATCCAGCAGACTCTGTTTCTTTGCCGTCATGACAAAGTAGTGTGTGTTGTCCTTGTAGTACACAATGTTCTCCAGGTCAATACCTGCCGCAAAGAGAAGAGCTGTCAGAACTGTCAGATGCTTGTGGGGAAATGTTGTGTCCCTGAAGGCATCACTGATATCGTGTCTCCCACCTGTTTCGTCTTTGAGGTCAAGAAAGAACTTCTGGTTGAAGATAAAAGCCACGCCGCTGATCTCCTCCACCTTGGCCTCCGCTGTCGTGTTCCTGTTTACGAAGTTGGCGGTGATGGCGATCGCCAGCTTCCCCCGAAATTCTTTTCTTTTGAAACCTGCAGACAAAAACACAGAGAGAATAAAAAGGTAAGAAAGGATCTATAGGCTTATGTGCAAGTATTCATAAAAAAACACACTGGTATTTCCGGATCATAGGCTGCTTACACAGCATATATAGACAAGAACATCCGTTACACTGATACGGTCAGGTGGCTAAAAGAACTACAGTTCCCAGGTTGCTTAGAGTGCAGCTTTAGGAAGTAGTGAAGTGGATGCTAATATCACGTTTTGAAGTCTTATACAGCGATCGTGTTTTGATCTGACAAATCTTAAGTAAGTTTGAATCTTTAAATCCTAAGCGAGTGTAGAATTACTACTGCCTCTGTTTGGACTGCTTGGACTGCGGCAGATGTTGAAAAAAAGTGTCTCACGTCTCTCATCATCAGAGTTAACGAGTGACGCTGGGAACTTCAAGTAGAGCTAGGATTGCAAGGTTTATAGTGTGTCATAAAATCCACTATCACCGACAGGTTTGAAGAGGACAGTTCAAGCCAAAGGGCTAACTTGCCTGGAGAAGAAAGCAACAACGAAAGAGAGAGACTGACGGAGTGTATGACAAAAGAATTATGAGGCTGTTCAATTCTGATGCTGAAGAAGATGACTATAGTGGTTTTACTTCCCAGGAGGAGGATGAAGACGACGATGAATGACGTTTCTGGTAGGCTACTGTTTAACTAGCTGTGTTACACTCACTGTTCCACACTGTTTGGAAAAAAAGCATTTGTTTAATCAGAAGTTAAAAAAATCTGTCTGTGTGTCATATTTGTGTACTAAATATACCATGTCTATAGTCTGGAAATTACGGTAAATACAGTTTTTGTGATCCTGCTGGCCAGTGGATACATAAAGCAAATATATCCTTTTTAAAGTACCATTTTTTCAGATGTAAAAAAACCCAAAAGTAATTAAATAAGTAATAATCAATATTATGAATTGTTTAAAGAAATATTATTTATAACAATAATTATTTTAAAACAACACAGTTACATTTTAACATATAACCTGGCTAATACATTTAAAAAATAAACCTCTTTTAAGGACAAAATATTCATTAATTTATTATTAATATTATTATTATTATTATTATTTTCTACCTCGTACCTTTTCAGGGTCACGGGTAAGCTGGCTGGAGCCTATTCAAGTTGACTTTAAGTGAGAGGTGGGGTACACACTGGACTGGTCACCAGTCAATCACATTATTCACACTCACATTCACACCTACGGGCAATTTAAAGTCTCCACTTAACCTAACATGCATGTTTTTGTGGGAGGAAATCAGAGTGTTTGGAGTAAACGTGCCCAAGCATGGGCTATTGTATTTTAACAAGGGTATGCGCACGTTCTCTGTCCACTTTAACAAAGTCAGCAACAAATACCAAAATACTGAGGTCATTAGCTTTACAATGACCCAATGAGGAACATTTCAAATGTCCTATTTTGCACATGCCACCTTTTTAGTCATTCATACGAAAGGGTCACTTTTGCTAAACATTGCTGAAGTTGGGATTGCAGGAAAAAAAAGAAAAAATATTCGCCCCAACTAAAAATAAGGCAGCTTTGCTACATATAGCCCACAAAAAAAGCAGACCGACTCATTACCCCAAGGCTGCTTCATGATGAAAGAATGAGGCAAAAATCTTGTTGTGCACAAAATTGACCTTTTTAGGAATAAGCCTCTGAAGTGTATTGGTTGTTGGGTTGACCGCAGCAAGCAGAGAGAATCTAAAAACATTGAATGCAAAAACATGGAGTAGCTCCAGCGTGCATCAGCTGCTCCCCTGTGGTGTATTCTATTTATGTATTCTGATTCCTTGGTGCTTTGACATGACTTCTACAGGCTCAGAGACGGATATGTGTACCTTTCCAATGGGGGGGGCTTTAGGTAGATAGGGGTTCTGATCCACTCTGAAAAAGTTTTGCTATAATATTTTGTTATATTAGTTTATTTTGGAGAGAGAACTCAAAAATGCATTGGCAGTTGAGATAAATGGTAATACCAATATACTGGTAGATACTGTAGATAGGAGATAATTATTATTATTGTAATACGTGGTGTATTTATTACTAATTATTATTACTAATTATTACTACTCCATCACTAATACATTACTAATAATAAATCCAATAAAAAAATAATAATACCAATAAAATGAATAAAGAATAAATAAAAAGTTAAGTGTTATTAAATACAATTTACACCCACCCTACCAAAGAATCGAACATTTAATTCGGTTTTAATCAGCAGTTTGAACATTTGGACTGAAAAAGTACAGCCATGTGATTTTAGCGCTGGGGGAAAAATTATATTTGAGTCTCGGATGTTCCTTTTTTTTTCTTGACCTTATGTGGTAACTTAATATTAGGCATTGTCCCTATGTTCCTTTCAAGTAAAGTACTTCCTCTAGGCGTAAACACGTTTAATCCCTTTTCTTTGGCGACTTCTCACCTTCCAGTGTGTTCCTGCGCCCATCCGCCCCCACCACAACTTCAAACTCAAAGTCAGCCACGGGGTGATCAGCAGGTCGGATTGCAGCTCTCCAACCTATCCCTGAAAGAGAGAGAGGACCACAGAAAAAACAGGGGCGCGAGGGGGAGGAAGGAGGGAAAACACATTATATAAATATTCTCTTTGTGCCTTATTCCTCTGGCGGAGTCAGAAAAGGCCACATAGCGTGAGAAACTGATGAAGACTCGCTTTGGCTTTAGGGATACCGCATATGAATGAAATCATTGGCTACCATTGATACGTTTTGCTCATACTTCTTTGCAGTATGATCTCAATCAAAGCAGGAATACAGTATACAGCTTCATGCACCATAGCTATCAAATATCTGCTCATATTTAGAACTCTTCTTGTTTTGGTTTACATTCACAGCATGAGACTGTGACCCACGCTTGGCATTTTGTTGTGTAATACGCCTATGTGGAAAATTCATTCCACCATATTAAGAGCAACCACTAAGCCTCAGCAAAGGGGGAAAGAAGTATGTCTAAATTTAGGCGAGGCGCTTGTTATCAGCGTAGTGATATTACAGCTGCAAAGTCAAAGTGGGAGGGGCAGGTCAAGTTATTTCTCCTGCTGCCGTCACACATAGGAGCTTATTATTAAGGTGACTGCTTCTCTATCTTCTCCTGTAGCTTTGTTATTGCTAGGATGGAGGAGTACCTTCATTTTCTTGGTCCTCGGGAGGCTCCAGCAGCTTGACAAACTCCACATTGATGTGAAACTCTACTCCAACGATGAGGGCCACCTTCAACAGGATCAGCTGCAGCTGCCTAATACCTGTTAAGACACAGTACAGTACGCTTCAGTCTTTCAGTAAATCATAGATTCAATCAGGGCTTTACAAAGTGTGAGGTGGGCCTCCTACTTGGAGGTGGCAGAAAACCTCAAGAGAGAGCAGCTTGATAAAAATAAAAATAAAAACATATTTCCAAAGCTGCTAATATAACTTCAGTTATGTTTAAAGCAAAGAGAATAGATTTTAGTTCATACAATGAGAACGTGAACAGAGCCTGGGGTGAGCAGAAAATTTGACAAAATGTGCTCCAGAAGATCACTTATTTCAGGTAGTGCTGTAGGGGGGGCCCAAATGTATTACATCATCTAAAGGGTGGCTCACTGTGACACACCTTGAAAACGATTAGATTACATTAGCATGAAGTTAATACATGCACGGTGGCCATACCATTACGTACACTGTCCATGTTCAAGTTCCAATAGAGGAGCTTCTTAATATCGTTGCAAAGATAATACAGCTCAGTTCAATAACAACAATAATAATATTACAAAATATTGTATGTGGTTCTCAATTATTTTCTGTCATGCCCCCCGTCGGGGAAAGAAATGTTTTCATGCCCCCCTGATTTGAAATACGATTGAAAAATAGTAATATCTATTCATTTATCTGTACTGTACATACTGAACTCCAAACTGAAACCAGCGAAATGCAACAAAATGGAGAGCTGTCAAACATCCAAGCGTATTCATGAGTCAAATTGCATTTTGAGTACAATAAAGGTGTACATGTTGGCAGGTCTGCACTAACATTGAAAGTAGTACCTGCCACTCACGTCAGTTCACTGCACCCTCCTCTCCCCAATCCCCACCCCCAGGGGGGGCTCACCCCACTACTTGAGAAACAATGTTTTACAGAAATTGTAGTCTTTTAATCACAATAATCTGTGGATAATGTGCATTATAAAGAATGATGGCTGCAGTTTGCAATGGTGTACGATGCCACTGCATCACATTGATGTGAGTGTTTGTAATATTTTGCCCCACTCATGTAGCTAAATGAGTTAGTCAAGATAGTAGAAACAGTATAATTTAGAGTATTATACATTTGTCCCTCGCCTCGCCTCCCTCCTCAGTTTTTCAAAAATATATTCATAAATCATGCTGTTTCGTGGTTTCTCCATTACCTATGGAAAGACATTTATAGCAACACACACTACCACAAGTCTTATTTATGTCTTAAATGGCTTATTTACTCTTATTATGTCTACTATATTGGTTAATAGGAGTGTAAGGGTGACTATGGGGGTGTTATTTCATGTCGAGAGGGCTCTAGTAATGTTAAAACCCGTATTTAGAATGTCGTAAACAGGTTTTCTAACTATGAAAATATTCCATTTATAAATAAGGAACCCTACTTTGCAGAAATCCACTCATAATTGTCAGTCTGGAACTAATTGACCGTGATAAACGAGGGATTACTGTATATAGAATAATGCTAACTACAAACACAATAATAAACACTTTTATTAAATGAACATAATTAAAAGTGGATGTTTGATTCTAACAAAGCCATATTGTTAAGGGTTGCTGAAACAATCATTTACTAAAAGTAACTAAGCAGTCACTAGCTTGGTTGATTTTGCAATACTGTACTAGAATCGGCAAATACAATATAATGATTTTTCTGTCTTGTTAGAATACAGGAAAAAAACGAAAAATTATTATTGCATTAGAGCAGGGGTAGGGAACCTATGGCTCGGGAGCCAGATGTGGCTCTTTTGATGACTGCATCTGGCTCTCAGACATTTCTTAACACCATAAAATGTGTTTATTTTAATTTGTTTTCCTGACATTTTAAAGTAAAACATTACAGAAACAAAAACATTACAAAATTCAAAATATGCATTGTAATGCATTTTAACCCATCCATTTTTTTTTCTAGCGCAATGCCAGCTGTCCTTCCCATGTTTTCCGTGTCAGACACCAAAACTTGATTATTATTGGGGTTGTCCCTCATTTAATCAAACCTTCTTTAATCAAATAGTCAGCTAGCTAATTGTGCAGAGACAACCCTTTTGATGAAAAAGGAAAAGAAAGAAAGATACGGAGTAGGTCACAAAACTATGCAGCACCAGAAGTTGCATTAATGGTAAAAAGTTATTTATTATTGGTTAGCTTCAATATAACAACATTATTACAAAGAATACATTCAGAGACTGATATTCTAAAATTGCTAGTATTCCTTAAATACTGTATACACACATTTGGTTGTATTCGGTGTTAAAAAAATATGATATGGCTCTCACGGAAATACATTTTAAAATATGTGGCTTTCATGGCTCTCTTAGCCAAAAAGGTTCCCGACCCCTGCATTAGAGGCTAAAGGCTGAACTTCCACATGACTTTTATTTATCGCATACACTGTTATACTTGTACAGCATGCAATGAAATATACCTCTGAACAATTGCTAAGATTGTGCATGTTAATTATTATCTAAAAATATACACACACTTAAGGCAAAAACTGAAATTAATACTGTCTTGGTGAAGGCTCTTTGAGAAGATAGCGGAAATCTGCATCATGAGAGGCAAAACAGTATCATGAACACTTCTGTGTAACTGCAAAACATCGGTCATTCACAACACCGACTACTGCTGAGTAAGTACTCACTGATGTGATCTATGGCGCCGGCACAGAATTTGCCATAAAACTTTTTGGCCCCAAGGCCTCTTAGGTCATGAATGGTGAAGGGCCAAAGGTGCAGCACGTTGTTCCTGGAGAAGGAGTCCCTCTTCTCGATCACCATCACCTTGGTGCCCATCAAGGTTAGCTCGATGGCTGTACGCAGGCCGCACGGACCTCCTCCGATGATAAGGCACTAGGAGAACAAATTGTTTATGAGTAGGTGTCACATTATGATATGATTGTCTGTGTATTTCCTAAAAAGATGTAGAGTCTTAAGCCATTATCATCACAGACGCCAGACACAGAGTCAGCACAGTCTTAAAATGACATCACCAGGCCACCTTGTTCGAAAAAAAAAAAAAAAAACAAGGGATGAACATTGAGGGGTAGAGGTTGCCAAATTCCTCCATCATCACCGTGAACCATGATTACAGCCTGTCATTATCAGAGGTGTTGCTCATATGTCAGCCTTGGCCGCAAAGCTCATGAAGTCACCTTGATTGAAGTTACAGCGTCTGTCTTGTCTTGGTTTGAAAGAATGCTGCCCAAAGAATGACATCAGCTTTTGGATGATAGATGAAAGAAATGACGCAAGTGTGCTGCACTCTTTCTGGAAATCTTTTCTTCTTTCCCTCTAAACGTTTAAACATGAGAAAAACTGCATGTGGTTTAACAGTATACATATATATACAGTATATATATATATATTTTTTTTTTTTTTTTTTTTTTGAAGTTTTGACATTTCATACTGAATAGAATGAATGTTGAAGCATGAAACATTGAGTTGGTCCCGCTTTGTAGCTAATCTTTCCTCTAGGACTTCTGTGGGAATATGTCCATTCACCCAGAAGATTCAAGATTCAAGAGTTTTATTGTCATATGCACAGTAAAACTGGTGGTTCTGCTATGCAATGAAATTCTTGTTCTGGTCGTTCTCCCAAAAAAGAAAGAAAGAAAAACACAAGAAAATGAATAAGAACAGAAGAAACATTAATACCAATAAATTAAGCAACAACACAACAACAACATAAGAGACATTAATACAAATAAATAAATAAAGTGTTATGAGTGTGTGCGTGTGTTGCGTGCGGCGTGTTTGAGTGCTTCGTTGAGAAGTCTGATGGCTTGTGGGTAAAAGCTGTTGTAAAAGAATACTTTTTACAAAGTATTTGTATCTCAATTTAAGCCTAACTTTACCTTTAAACCATAGATTAAAATAAGACACTAAAATCACCTGACTCCATGACTTTCAGCCCACCCTGATATGCCATTTCCTATTTGCTGCCAGTAATTACTGAAACTTGGGCAGGCCAATGACTGTATTTAGCCATTGTTAATGCTCTAAAATGCTTAATTTAGGCCAAAAATATGTTAAATTTGATTTAATATGCATATTTTTGACTAATAATAAGCCATAGTCAAACACAAAACAGCATGATTTATTAATTATTTTATCTTTGAAAAAACTGCGGAAGCCGAGTGATAGCGAAGTTGCAAAATATAAACCACGATGTGGCGAGGTACAATTGTAATATGGAAAGCTTTAAAATTCAACGCCTTTGTTTAGGTCCTTAAATGAGAATGTGCCCAGGAAAAAAAAGACATGTCCACTCCTGATATAATAAAAAGCTGCAACATAGCCCAAATTCCCGAGTTGTTCCAGGAGACCTATTATACACTGTATGTATAGACAAACTATATGCTTTCAATTTGAAAGAAATGACTCCTGATATGCTTTAGCGTTGCAGTTACTGTATGTAAAATGAGTTGAGGTTAACCTACACACAGTAGAGAGTCAGCTATGATGATATAAACTTTGTGGTATCATGTGGTCATTTCACAGACAGAGGTACATTTTCTACAAATCCACATTGCACATCTACTACAGGGGTGCTCACACTTTTTTAGCCTGCGAGTTACTTTTTACTTTTTACCAAGTTCCAAAGATCTACCTCCTACTATAAATATAGAAAATACAGAACAGGCCAAAAGTTTGGACACACACACACACACAATACAACCCCATGGTCCCAACCCCATTCATAAGGCAAGATATTCCACTCAGCAACCCTGACAAGGCACACCTGAGAAGTGAAAACCATTTCCGATGACTACCTCATGAAGCTCAATGACAGAACACCAGGGGTTTGCAGCGCTATCAAAAAAAAATTATAAGACATAAAATATATGTCTAAAGTAGTACATAATTTTGTTCATTAAACGTGTTCATTCATAGGTTTGAGAATCTACACCATAAATCGTCATGAAAATAAAGAAAACACATTGAATGAGAAGGTGTGTCCAAACTTTTGGCCTGTACTGTATATTTACTATATTTATAAAATATATATATATAAATATATAAATATAAATATAAATATTAATGATTAGTATTTTACATTCACATGTTCAAAGTTTACAGGTAATCAAAGTAGTTGATATAATTATATTCAATATGGCAAGAAAAACAACAACACATAATTCCCCTATAGTTGTATACATAACCTGAGTTAGTTTATCCATAATCAGAATAATAAAGATGAAAGTTGCATCTCCGTGTGTAGCTTGAAACGCCGTGGGGGAGCAAGAGCGAATCAGGAGGGGAGCTTAATGTCAGCTGACTGATCTCATATGACATCTACAAAGTGACATGTACGCCATCGACCCAAGCTACCTTGGCGATCTACCGCTAGCTCGCGATCGACGTAATGGGCGCCCCTGATCTACTAGTTCCTTTAACTGACATCAAACTTAACCCTTTAAGCACCAAAGTTGCTGAATTTAACAAGCCATTCCTTTAACAAGCCATACTTTATAGACTTAGAAGCCCCTTGTGCCAGCAGCACGTCCGATCGCCATGACAGTACACACGTAGCATACTTGAGCCGATGCTTTGCTAAACCATGTTCGGGGTAGCAGGAGCGGACGTGGTGGGTTGTCAAAACACCGCTAATAGTGAGGGGGGTAGCAGAAGATTCCTCTGCAAAAAATACAATGCTAATAGATAGATATGACCTTAGAATACAATGACCTGGATGAAGGAGAATATTCACAGGCATAATAGATAGATACTTTATATCCATCTATGGCGCCGGCAGCAGTGGAGTTCAAGATCCCGCTGTAAATGAAGATGATGATGGCTGGGTTTGCTTGAGAGATGGGGAAGAGGATCACAAGTGGATCAGACATTTTGACCAGCCGGTATCGTGGAGACAGGGATCTGACAAATTCTGAGCCCAGTGACATCATAATATGCACATTAGATGAGCATATTTACTCCCATCACAAACTCTGGGTCAGACTGATGATTTTTCTCATTTACAGTATGCCTTTATCTCACCATTTTCAAGCTACAACCTTTTGAAATAGTAATGTTAAAACTGAAAAAAACTCTGGCGCCTAAAAGGTTTTAGATATAGATAAAATCCTGAACCTTTAAACTAAAGACCGGATGACAAGGGACGGAAAATACACGTGGATGGTAATTATGTCCTTGGAAGCAGTGATGGCTGTGCTTTAGTCACCATGTTGTTCCTCTTGTTCCACTGGGAGATGTGGGTGATGAGCACCGTTTCCCCACATGCAGCCACAGGTTATCAGTCAGCATTATGCTTTCTTAGACGTCAAAAGACCTACTGGTGCCAGCCAGCTGACAAAGACTTCTTATGACCAACAATGACGGATAGTTTGTCATATGGGATAGGGTCAAATGGATATGAGTGGCTTAAACAATAACAACATATGCTCCCACTGTGAGCAAATCAAAACAACAGAAACGGTCCGTTTCCACCGACTGATACATTTTCCTGCACATCTGCTGAGTCAGCACATCCACACTTCCTGTGCCACTTGTGACTTCACCGTCATGGAAGAAACCCCGCCCACATACTGTAACCTATGTTGTCCAATGATGAACACCCACAGTAAACCACTATAATCCAGCTCAAACATGCCAATTTAAATGAACACATGACATGCATTACATCACACTTCTCGCCGACACTGCTACATTACACAAAAAACAGACATGACATCACACACACAGCTAGTAAAATTTAGTGCTTCGCTTTGTAAGGGGCCGAGTTGACGTGAAACAGGTTGTGTGAGGCTTATAAAAAGACTACTCTTTTCAATCTAAGGGCTGGACAAAAAAAAAAATCAACTATATGACCTCATAAAGACACTTCCCTAATCAGAATGTTAAAAATATTGGTTGACAATGTTAAATGCATATGTGAACACATTTTACTGTAAAGTATGATTTTTAAAGTGTTATTTATTGATTTTTTTTTGTAACGCAAAGAAATAATTTCGGCCATTTGCACCCTACAGTTATGAAGTCATTTATTTTACATATATTATTTATTTAAGTTGTTTTTTTCCCCTTTATTTGAAAAACACAAATTGTCAAAAAGGTCTCTGTTCATCAAAAAACATGTCAAAATTGTTTGACTTTTCTTCTTTTCATCCAAAATGCATCACATGAACGGATGTAACATTTTAGCAACTTCTCCACTCTGTCTCTACAACTGGATGGGGGAGTTTCTATTTCATTTGATATGCATGGATTAGCATGAGGTCACAAAGCCTACTGTAAAGTTGTTCCAGATTTGCACATTATTTGTACCATATAGGGCATACTTTGCAAAGTAGAACCAAACATACATGACAAATGATAAGGTTCTTCCAGCTTCAGATCGAATCACAATCTGACTAGAAAATTGCACACCAGTGTAATAAAACTTCTTAATCCTACCTTGGTGCCAGCACAGGCTTGACCTTTCTTGTACTCCTTGTGGGACATCCTCTTGTCCAACTTGCTCCATAGTGCTTTGGCCTTCCAGGAGGTAACACTGGCCTTCAGACTGCAGTAGAAGGTGCTGTGGTCAGCAGGATCCAGGTCCAGGTGTCCGCATAGGACATTGAACGCCTGTAGCGTTCCCTTACAGGTGGAAGCCTGGATGAAGTCCTCAAAGAGCTTCCCCGCGTTGTTCTCCCTCTCCTCCTCCGTCTCTCCCATCTCTCCAAGACTGCGGCGAATGCTTGGGTGTGCCGAGGCTCGTGCTTCTTGCAAGCGCTCTGCCAGATGTGGCTACACCCTCTGCTTGGCCCGCACCACCATGCCTAGTCTGAGGAGGCAAGACACAGACTGATGTCATCTTGTGGTGAACGATACAGAGACGCCTTCATTACATTACTTTACTTCACTTAGGGTGACCTTTTTTTTTTTTTTTAAAGGCCTACTTTTCAGGGAATAACTTTTTTCTTGAACTTGTATTTGTTTTTTTCCTCCTAGTGGTATTTTAATGTTTGTAACATTTCTTGTGTTTTGTAAAACGGTGATGAACTGTGAAGGATGCATTAAAATAAATTGCAATTGTTACATATTTTTACAGCACCAGATTAAGATATTGTTTGGCCCTAAACAAACAAAAATACATTTTTCTACCAGGCACGTATATTTCTATTTATCTATTCTATTTAGGTTAGAGATAATAAATGTCCGGGGAAAAGAGGATGTATAGCTTTAAATTCCGTATACAGTCATCCCTTGCCACTTTGCGGTTTGAATTTTGCTGCTTCACTCTATCACAATTAAAAAATATATATATATTAATGAATATATCATGCTGTTTCTTGGTTGAATATGGCCTATTATTAGCCAAAACATATGAGTATTTAAGCTCATGTTACATATTTTAGCCTAAATTAAGCATTTTCAAGCAAAAAAAATGGCTAAATGAACTAAAGCACAAATACAAGGCATTCCAAAGACGCATTCAAAGACGATGTCGTATTCTACACTGGTCACTAGGTGTCAGTAATGTTAATATAATGTTTGGTGAGATACACACACCAGACTTGATCACCGGAACAACAGGCTTTCATTGCATGTTTGAATTACCTCACAACAGGCACAATAATCCTACTTCACGGAAATTCACTTATCACGGCCAGGCCTGCAACTGACTAACACTGATAAAAGAGGGATTACTGTATTTAAATGGCTGGGGTTTCAGTTGCAATGAGCACATAATGTAGTTGTTATTTTCCTCTGTTTATCCATCGTTTAAGTTGCATGAGCAGTCAGCAGGCCTTAGATAACATTATACATTGGGAGGGTGCTGCAATGAAGAATGAAGCAATAAAGAAAAATGAGACACTGTGACAAGGGGCATCTGTTAGATTTATAGCCTAAGCTTTATAGACCTCTGTAACCTTGTGAGCCTATAAAAACCGGTTAAAGGAAAACTTTTGCCCATCATCCACAATCCACAGTCTTTCTTCTCTGTGCCTGAAGATATAAAAACAGATAAAAAGAGACCGCTCATTTGGCCACGTAATAGGACACACCTATGCCGCCTACAAAGACCACTATTAAAACACCTCCAAAAAGCGGCAACAAGGTTTTATATACATGCCGTGAGCATGTAGTAATAGGTACAGTCATGATATCATGTAATACTTACAGTACTTTGTCGTATTTTGGTCCTTTTAACTTTTTAGTGGAACTTCCTTCCTGTGTGCATTGATTTCACATAGCAACATAGAAATGAACGCCTACACCTAGCATCAACTTTTTCGAACTCAGAAATAAAAACACAGCAGCAGCTCCGATATATAGCTTTACCCTTCGGCAGTCGAACGAGGCGTTGTGAGCGTGTTGGGATGCGCTGCGGGCGAGTGTGTGGTGAAGCTAGCCGCTAGCTGGCTAGTAGCTAGCCGGTGAGGTGTGGCAAGGTGTCAGAATCAGAATCAGCTTTATGATTCGCCATTTGTGTTACCACACGAGGAATTTGACTCCAGCCTAACATCACTCTCTGTTACAAAGTACAACAATAGTAAATAAAGTTTACATATAAAAAGGAGAAGATGGAGAATGCTGATATACATAGTTACATAGAACATTATAGATCATTTGAATTATGCAGGTTACAAATTCACAGGGTTACGTCCAGAACAGTAGTGCAAACGCTCATGGTGATTTTGTGTCTAGTTGTTTTGGCCAACGGTGCTCTATATCACCTACCAGCGGGGAGGAATTGGGACAGTTTGTGGGCGGGGTGTGAGCGGTCCGCAGAGATGTTGCATGCCCTCTTCTTGGCTCAGGACTGGTACAGTTCCTCTATAGAGGGCAGGCTGGTCCCGATGGTTTTCTCTGCAGACCTGATTGTCCGTTGCTGTCTGCACTTATCCTGTTTGGTAGCAGATCCAAACTAAACTGTGATGGAGGTGCAGAGAACAGACTACACTGTATTATCGCACTGTTAGCAGTTCCTGAGGCAGGTTGAACTTCTTGAGCAGTCTCAAGAAGGAGGGTGTGATCGCCTGAAGTCCACTGTCATCTCCACAGTCCTCAGCGGATTCTGTTCCAGGTTGCTCTGACCAGGGGTTCTCACCGGGAAACCAGCTGATCCACCTTGCGTCTATAAGAAGATTCATCACTGTCACTGATGAGGCCAATGACAGTGGTGTCATCTGCAAATTTCAGCAGTTTCACAGCTGGGTCGCCTGAGGCGCAGTCATTATAGACGCATACACCAGTAACGTTGTTGCCGCTTTTTGGAGTTTTTTTCAAAAGGCTTAATAGACGGAATATGTGTTTCCCATTACGTGCATTCTTAGCTCTGTCTTTTTTATCTGTTTTTACATCTTTAGAACCCACAGAAAAGAGAAAGACATATGTGTTCATGTCTCACATAAGGATTGTGGATGATGGGGAAAATTCCAAATGAAATGCGGTTTTCCTTTAAACTTCCTTTGCTTCTGCAGTCTTATGTAACAGGCATCAGTTACCTACAGCAAATGGTGCTGACACTTGTTCTGATCCAGTGTGGAGAAACTGCGGGTATAAAAGCACATTCCCCCCTCCCACCCCCAACACATTTGCAAGGTTTTGAAATGTTAGAACGTAGTTTTGTGCTCCCGGCAATCAACCATCAAGTGTTTTGAACAGTGTGCCAGTAAATCTGAGCCAAAACTCCACAAAGTCAAAAGTGGCCTTTTTTTTTTAAAGGCATGTGTGCATTCACAAAGGTGGAGGAACAGCACCACTTCTGTGATGTCTGAATCCTTTGATATTTCAATCTCCTACGGAGGGATATGGGCGTGTCCTCAGGGAGGCCAGACTGGCTGCGCGAGACACCAACACCCCCGCTTCCTTGCTAAAGTAATCCCATATTACTGCCACGCCTTGCCCTGGGCTTCAGGTGGCAGTGAAATGAAACTGTTTATAGAGCACTTTCAAGCCACGCCCCAATGCACACGGCACAGCAAGCATTAGCAGCTACATTCAACGACAAAGCCTGCCTCATAGAATTCTACCATTGTCCTGCTGAACCTCTCCAGTCCCAAACAAGACCTTTCGCCTCTCACAGCATACATTCAACCACACAGAAGAGACCACATTCCGCAACCACGTGCCTCAACCAGCTTTGATCTGCTCCATCAGCAGGAGTGCGACTCCCTACTGTCCCCCCCAATATCACTCATGTTACATGTTTTGAGCTCTGCTCACCTTATTTTTACACTTGTAAAAAAACTGTAAATTAATTGATTTAGTCCTCAGTTTTGCAATAGTTCATAAATCTCTTCTTTGGCTGTTGGACACAAATGAGTGAAACGCTAATCAAAATCGACCATTCGCCACAGCTAAGTCACAGCTCTTGCTCACGCTAGGTTGTCTCAAGCAGTGTGAACTTCCACCATCACCATCGCACGCTGACAGAATGGAAAAGTCACTTGCGGGCAGACGCCGCGAGGCCACAGTACGGCTGTAAAAATACGACTTAATGACAGACAGAGGGAGAATACAAACGTAGACACACACACACCATACATCACAGATTGAGCCTGAAATGCTTCACAGTAAGGGAGAATTTTCTGCAAAGTAGATTTTAATGACACCCTTACGCGTCTGACCTCAGATCAGTTAGAAAGTGAACAGTAGGACACAAGAATGAAACTTATCGTAATGGGATTATCACAGTAAACATACAGTATATGTAATGGTACTGTACACTTACCTATTATTTGCACACCATACTGAGAGCAGGTTCTAATATTTTTTTAAATATTAATATATTCTGTCTAAATAAGGTTCTACCATTGTGGTTAGAGGGTGTATAGTGCAGTACAAGCACAACGTGCCAGCAGAAATACAAAAACTACTGGGTATTTCAGAGAGTGGCACATAAAAGACATGCCATTGTGAGACGTAGCGATCTATCAGCTTCCAGTGGAATGTGAAGAATGTACCTGTTACACCTGGACTGCTGTAAGGAAGGAATATAGACTAAACATGTGCACACACGCACGCACGCAAGCAGGCACCGTCTCCTCATAAAAATACACCACACATATAAATGAGGTGTATTGTAGAGAACCAGAGGGATTGTGAAACGAGAGGCAGCCTAATAAAAATAAACATACATAATCCTCACAATATCAAGCAACCAGCATGTTGGCTTCTTTACAAATCTTTAATCAATAATGATGTGCTTCACGAAATACTTTTTGCAGCAAAAATGTTACATCATTATGTTCATTTAGATCAGTTTATTGAAAAACACCTTCAGTGGGGATTTAAGAGACCCAACCCACCTCTTAATACCACCGCTATCACATCACAATTATACAGTACAAACCACCCATTCCAGGGTAAGACATTGGACATAACTACCACAGTATAAAATAGTTAGCGCTCACATGAATCAACAGAAACTTTTAACTTTCTAACTAAAAATCAAATGGAGAGCTGTGTGATACTTTTGATTTGAAACCACTATTGACCTACGAAGATTAAAGATTAAGTAACTGAAATCTATGTTATGGTTTCATTTATTTGAACATGCATATAAGTTACATTGGTAATACAGCACATATTACAATTCACAGTTCCACATGTCCAAAAGGAGTAGGAAAAAGCAAAGCCCCCATCAACTGCAATACATTTGTTCACTTCCTGTATTCCAAATGCGCACTTTGCTGGTTTAAAATACTTCGGAAAATGGTAAGGTAATGTAATTATGTCGTAAAATAGTAGTTTTTGTCACCGTTCTTGTCACCGTAACTAGAACTAGAACGACAATCATCATAAATAATAAGTCTAAAATAGACAGAACATAGTTGGATAATGGGCGAGTACAGACAATGAACTCACAAGAATGAAGTGATCAGACGTATCATTTTGTACACAGTGGTTCACAGGAGTCTTCTTCCTTTTACTTTGCAAACATCAACTGCTTGTATTCTCTTGAAATCGCTCGTATTAGTGCATTGTTTGAGCTCCTTGCTCAATCCGTTCCATAATTTGATTCCACATCCTGAAATGTTGAATGGTTTTAGGGTTGTTCTCGCGTCTAAGTGTTTTATGTTTCATTGTTCCCTGAGGTCATGTTTCTCCCCTTTTGTTGAGAAGAATTGTATAACATTTTTGGGTAGCAGATTATTGTTTGCTTTATACATAATTTTAGCTGTTTGAAAATTTACGAGATAGCACATTTTAATAATTGTGATTTTAAAAATAGAGGATTTGTATGTTCTATACGCGACATTACAGATGATCCTAACTGATCTGTTTTGCAGTACGTTTAGCGAGTGGAGTTTGCTTTTATAGTTAATTCAAGATTCAAGAGAGTGTCACAGATCCCCATATCTCCATACAATAACTTATATATGGTAATACCAGAGAGCAATAGATTGATTTAGAGTGATTTTTGATTGAGGACGAATTTAGCTTTATTCAATACTGATGTAGTTCACAACACTTTATGTTGTATATTTTTAATGTGAGATTTCCAGCTCATCTTTTCATCTATTATGACCCCCAGAAATTTATTTTCGTTCACCCTTTCAATATCCATTACAATCAACTTGTATTTGCGCGCAAGTGTCCTTTCTGCTATCACCAAATACCATTATTTTAGTTTTACTTAGGTTCAGGGATAATCTGTTTTTATCAAACCATCTTTTTAATATATAGTAATTTCGTTTGTGACTTTTTTTATTTGCTCTTGTGTACTTTCTCCAGAACAAAAGGAAATAGTATAGTCTGCAAATAATACTAGCTTTAGGTCTTTCGCAATTTTACATATGTCATTTATACTGTTTATAGGTTGAACAGTTTTGGTCCCAGTATTGACCCCTGGGGTACGCCCCTCGATATATTTAAGCATGCCCAACTGTATTCTCTTAGTTTCACATATTGCTTCCAGTTTGCTAGATAGCTTTTAACCCAATTCAACACTAACCCTCTGATTCCATACCTTTCTAATTTTGTAATTAGGATGTTGTGATTAATTGTAGGCCGCACGGTGGTCTAGTGGTTAGCACGTTGGCCAATACAGTAACAGCCTGGAGATTGGAAAGACCTGTGTTCGATTCTCCCTTGGGCATTTCTGTGTGGAGTTTGCATGTTCTCCCCGTGTGCGCGTGGGTTTTCTCCGACTACTCCGGCTTCCTCTGTCCAAAACCAGGCAGGTGAGGTTAATTGGCGACTCTAAATTGTCCATAGGTATGAATGTGAGTGTGAATGGTTGTTTGTCGATATGTGCCCTGCGATTGGCTGGCGACCAGTCCAGGGTGTACCCCGCCTGTCGCCCAAAGTCAGCTGAGGAAGAAGCGGTATAGAAAATGGATGGATGGATGATTAATTGTATCGAAAGCTTTTGTCAAATCCAGAAATATTGCAGCTGCGCACTTTCTGCGGTCTATAGCATTGGTAATTTAGACTAGTCGATCGAGGTTAAAAAAAAATAACTTTTGAGTACTTACTATTTATTTCTTTCCACTTTCAATGTTCAGTAAAATGTGCTTATCTTACAAAACTTGTATGCCTACTAAAATCTTCCATAATGTCTTAAAAGCACAGGAAAATATGACTTGCCAAAATGCCATTTCATTAACAGCATCTGCTTCCTCGGTTATATCTTTTTCCAGCTAAAGCAGCTACAAAATGTGGATGTGGCCGTACTGTACAGTAGTTTAACAGGCCGCATGTTTATTGGTCTTCTGCTCCCCTCCAGGAAAGAAGACATACTGTAGCCCACAACCCAACTCAGTTATCTAATCCTTAACACTTCTTTTCTGAGGACTTTTGGGCAGCATTCAGACATTGTCAATGAAATTGAAAGAGAAAGCCTTTTTAGAATGACAGAAAGTACAATTCCAGGGTAAAAGACTAGACGCAACTATCCAAAAATCTGATTTAGTGGTTATCAGAGTTGAGCAGAGAAATTACCATACCGACTTGGACTAACAGATCACCCCTCACATAAATACAATCAACACAAACTTTGACTGCTGGAAACCAAAGGAGACGACACAGACGTGATAATCAAGTGAAAAAACAGTGACGCAATGATCGTGAGAGTACAATAGGAAGCTGACAACACAAAGGAAAACATTGGGAGTGCTGGGAAACACACACACACACACACACACACACACACACAGTCAGCCAGCCAGCCACCAAACATAATTACAGAGCAGGCCAAAGAAAACCAGGAAGGAACCATCCGTTTGCTCTGATAAGCCCGCCTCCTGTGAATTTTAGGCCTGGCGGGCACTGCCCATCGCTGTGGAGGTTCTCATCTCATAGCACTCAACAGGATGAGAGTGTCACATAAATGACTTGAACATTGATGGGCAATGAACAACATCTCAAACAAGATGCAGCTGGTAGAAAAATGATACCCACTCAATTGAGCTTTGAGCCCGCCGATACTCCAGCATCTTGGATATTATATCATCCACCATATTTTCTTGCTTTAACGATATCAAATTAATAGCTGAAAGTCACAATTCCCATCAAGTTAGACAGATAATACTTAGTATTAACTAGAAATGCATGTTGGTAGATGTATCTCACATCACAATTATTTTGCATACCTGTATACTATATATATTGTAACTGCATACTGGTTAACGTTTGCGTGCAAGTCACATGAAAAACTGTACAGCTCACCACGACTACAATAACGTAACGTTAAGAGCGGAGTAAACACAAGCGGCAGCTTTGCTAGCTCGTTGTACCTCCCAGTATGTCTGCGGATCACTTGAAACAATGCTGTTGGTAATATCAATGTGGAAATGTGGATTGTAGAAGCCCGTGTGTGTGATTGTGAGCGAGAGTAAGAAATTCAATTCAGTCTTGTTTTGTTGCAGCAAAGTACACCAAGATGAAGACCGAAAAAAAATCAGGGAGCTATTATATACTGTAAGTTATTAACTTTCCAAGAGCTGCTGCTGAGCTTGTTAACTGTCTATACTTTTTGTTGTGTTTGAACTTAAAAAAAAAGAGAAGTTACATATAAATGTTACTTTATTTACTGTGGGAAACCCTTCAGGGAGCTACTTATTTAAGGGAGCTACTTATTTAAGTACTTATTCAAGAGATGCTTCTGAGTCTAGGAACTCCATGCTCTTCTGGAGCTATTTTTCTATTTGTTTGGGTAAATAAAAATGTTTTAGTCGGTTAAACAAAGTTTGTATTATTCAACATTTTTATGCCAATTTTTACACTTCTACCGCAAATGAATATCGATTATCAGCCTCCTTAACTACTAATAATCGGTATCGGCCCTGGAAAACGTTTACGGGTCGATCTGTAATCATTACTACAGTGAAACTTCAGTTTTCGTCATTATTCCGTTCTAAAAGGTCACACAAAAACCAAAACCAAAGAAAATGTTCCCATAAAAGGTCATGTAAATCCAATTAAACTGCACCAGCCCACCTAAAATATTAAACACATTATACATTTTATAGAGATGATAGTTTTACATGCAGAAAACAATGCAAAACACATAGAAATGATAAATTAAATTGATAAATGAACATTTAACATCACTTGGCAATGAGTTGAGGGAGGGGAGTGGACGGAACAGCATACTTCTTATTAAGAGGAAGAAAGGAGACAGATGCAAGTAGTTCATTACTCTGTGTGCCTTCTGTGAACACGTAACCCCCCCCCCCCCCCCACCCCCACCCACCCACCCACACACACACACACACACACACAATTAACCCAAGTCAAATTCTTTGGTTGTGTAAGCATACTTGGCCAATAAAGCTAATTCTGATTCTGATAATAAAGACGATTAAAGGATTCCATTGTCAGAATCTGCCTATAGTGTCTCAACTCTAAGAGAACCACTAACCGTTCTTCACCAACATGTGGATGCTTTGTTTTGGCACTCGATTCCACCGACTAGTTTATTAGAGGCACTGTTTCGCCGTCCGAAAACTGAAACATATTTTGAGCAATAATTATCCGCGAAAACTGAGTCCTATGAAAACCGGGGTGTACGAAAACCGAGGTTCCACTGTATCTTTATTATTATTATTAATTATATACACTGAACAACAATAAGCATTTGCTGTGTTTTACAGACAGAACATATCGGAAAGAAAATAAAAAGTGAGTAAAACGTCAACATTCTGTGGTTCGCTCAGGTTTTTTTGCAATAACGACAATACACAGTAGAAGCAATGTGGAAAACACACCGAAGGAGCAAAGTTTAGTCACACGCAGCATTTGACTCGCTGACAAAACCTTTGGCCAATCGAGTACTAACAAGTCTGACCTTTCACCTTAGCTGCATTCGAAGTCCACAAAAGTCACCTTGCTCTGAGCAATAATCCCTGAAAGAACATGCAGTCAACATGTACCGACCCAACTTTTGACCTCCTCTATTTTAGGAAATTTGATCTTTCATTTCAGTCCCTGAAAGATTCAAAAAGCCTGTTTCAACATGTCTGACTTTTGACTTTGGCTGGGTCAGATGTTCGAAAGAACTTTAAAGAGGATTCAGGGATACAGACTAACTTTTATACTACGAGCACAGTACAATGGCCCCAAACTTAACATTTTAGAAAATTTCATGGTGCACACCGAAATCGACTTGCAATGTAAATATTCACCTTTCCTCTCATTTTCACTGTATTACTGCTAAATACTCGAACAGCAAATGGCAACTGTCGTTTGTCTCTAGCTTCTGGAAGGCCTCATTGGTGGCTTCATATACATTATAACTCCAATACCGCCCTCTTTGCTTCTTCTTTGGTGTTTGCCTCCTTTCGTCCTCTTTAGGAGTTAATGTCGGTTGGGAAACTAGCTCATTTGTGCGTTACCGTCAACTACTGGGCTGAAGTGTGGAGCACAGGTTTGTCAGCAACAAAAAAAATATTCAGCAAATTAACTCGTAGGGTTGCCAACTTCTGTAAAAATAACTAAGGGACACCTTGTTCACAGGGCCAACCAACCCGACTGCTTTTTTGCCTTTAATTGTGTCAAACAAATGTACTATTTGACACAAACTAACACAATGAACAGAATAAAACAATGTAAATATCTTTCTTACATAAATCTGTCCTGCTTAATATAAAAGGGTATAAATTGAGTGTCCAGGTTTATGATAGCACAGGTGTATCCAACTTCCAGCACTTTTAAAGCTACCTTGACAAAAAGAAAGCAGAGGTGAGCTTTTCGTATTTTATGTGAATGCCAACATTTAAATTGCACTTTATTTACAAAGCACATCTCCACTCAAACAGTGTTACTCATTGTCTTGATGCTTTTGTGTGCATTTCTCATTAGATACAGGTGTCATGTCTGAATTGAAAAGTTATAATAAATACTAAGAGTTGAAGAGACTATTTGTTGGTCAGCTACTCAACTCAATCAGACGGCGAGCAACTGGTAGTTCAGAAGCTACCTGTTAAGATCCCTTGATGGCATCACTACCTTAAAGCTGGACACACTACGTGTTTATGTTCAACAACTTAGACTATATATAACTATAACTAGCTGCCACCAGAAAGACAATGGAGCCAGGCAAAATGTGTAAAGAAAGTTGGTAGAACAGCCCACCTTCAATGTGATTCAAACGTAAGCGATCACACACGCTGGCATCGATTGGCTTTGACTGTGACAAGCTGTCGTCAATTTCACACATTTCAGACTTTTTAATTCCCACGGTAATAAGGGACGTCCTGTGTCAACTCAATGGGACGCTTACGTTTATCTGGTCGCACATGCGCGAGTAGATGTCTCATATTTTGGTCTCAAAATGCGACCTTTCGGTCACAGTCTGGAGCCCTGGGTGTGGGTGCAAATGCATTGGTGTTATAATTCAATAAATTGTACTATATGAAGCTCATTCTTTGTTATTAGAACAAAAGAGGAGCAAAAAAAGCTGCCGTATAATGAAAATACGGTCTAAGTCAAAGTCTGGTGGCCATCTTTCATCAAGCCCAGTAAAAAATTTAAAGTGCTTTACAGTCAGCCATAAATAGCCTTTTTTTTTTGTCAGTCAACAATGAGTTGAGGGAGGCTCAGAATAGACTAGTCTTATGTTGCAACACATGACCTGTAAAAGATATCAACAAGAGAGCCTGTAAACATGACACAAACATTGGACAAAGTACAACTTGTGTGCAACAAAAACACTAATTCCCCACTAATATCCCTTAAATAAAATATTGTATTTATATTTATAATGTATTGTATCATATCATATTCACTTTAACTCCAAATTTTAGTATGAATCATTTTGGGATTAACTGAACATAACATTTAACATTTACCAGCACATAATATTTTATATATACTGGAAATAACGAGACTCTCGCCATGGCAACAATGACACCTCCCATCCTAAGTCTTCCTGCTGAAAATGTGTCTGGTTTCCTGTCCCCATCAAAACTCAGGAGGCGAAACGCCTCCTTAAAATTCCATCTTAGTGACTGTAAAACAGGAGAAAAAACATCCAGAGGCCATGTGGACTCAGAGGCCATGTGGACTCAGACAACTGTCCAATTCTGTCTGGTCCATTTTTAACCCGTTTTGCTGTACACAAGTCAATTTCTGTGACCTGCAGCGAGGAAGGAAGGAAAAGGTTGCCAACACCTCTCTGGCAGCAACTCACTCACCGTTACGTGATTGGACCGCATGAAACACATGCTTTATTTGCAACTGCGTGACGCGTGTATTTAATAATCGCATTTTATGATTCATTTACTTATGAATCCTGATTGATGCAAGTAAAACGACATGGCATAACAGTACGAGTGGTTCAGAGTCAAAGTTTCACTGCCGCATTCCATCTATACTTTGGCTTTGGAAATGTAAATGTCAGCTGAGTGGTGTTGTTAGAGCAGCTTCCAGTTCTACAAGTTCTTCTTGCGCTTGTGAATGTCGCATACATTAACAGCGCTCCAGGCAAAGCGAGAAAAGAGGGAGAACGTAAATCAGAGTATCACCGGTAATCACTGTGCATGTTCAGAACATACGCCCTGCAGCCATTTGGAAGAAATAATCTGTTAAATAACAGCAGAGGTCTATTATAATAAGATTTAATGGGCCCTAACTTTAGAGCGACTCTTCTGATTGAACTCTTGAGGGAAATTCCATAAATATTGTGGTAGAAGCTGAGCGGTTACGGACACAGAAGTTGATCATCTCCAGGAGTAAATCACAAGGGCCGCCACACAACGTTCGGATTCCAGCGCTTGTGCTGTGGAATGAATTTAATAGGCGATAGAAGCTTGGCAGTGAACGGAAAGTAAGAACTTGAGAAAGCAATACAGTACGTTTCTCAACACATCACGCATCATCCTCTAAGACATGTGAGTCACTCCAGACAGTAAATGTGCTCACACGGTGAAGTCATACCATATCTTATCAAGTCATGTTTAAAAAAAAAAAAAAAAAAAAAAAAGCATCTCAAACATTTAAGCAGGGGTGTGGATATAGGACACTGATATTCTTCAACTTTTGTTGGTTAAAAATTCTCAAATCAAATGTCGGTGAAGATATGCTATGCAGATTATTTCCTATGACTGTATTTGTGTACGCTAACTCCTCTACTCCTGAACCGCTGCACACAAAATGGTGAAAATTTGTGTTGCCAGTGCTATTATTATTCTGACAAATACACCACATTATGGTGCCGTTGTTAAACCCCAAACGTTGACCCCATGAGTTGGATTGACTTGAAATTTCTCACACAGGTCAATGGGCTCTACGCAGCACCCTGTAACTTTAGGGTGCTGAGGCGAATCACCACAAAATTTGGTAAACACCTCTAAGGGACTGACAAGCACATGTCTGTAAACTTTGAGCACACGTACTCTATTGCGATTTATTATGAGTCAAGGGTCAGCTCTAGCCATCGCCCTTCCACCGCTCAGAGCTGCATAGCATAACCCCCCCCTCAACTGGTTATGTGTTAACGGTTATCTGCAAACAGAAAAGACGAATTGGACATTGGATATAATTGGATGAATACTGGAGAATCTGGTGTCCAACAGTGCTTTGTTCATAACAGCTGTCCGTGAAGTGGCGAAAGCAGAGGAGCAGTGATCGTGAGGTAGGTCTTTAGCTCCACAGAAAACTAAACATTCTCCCATCGCTGCCTTACTCCAGTTTAGAAACACTATTCTTACATCAGAAAAGATTTCCCGGCTGCCATTTTTCAGAGAAAGCGACAAACTGTACTGAGCAGTGGGCATGGACTTCCTGAAGTTGCGACGTGAGACATCCACGTGGAAATCTCGTGACGTTATCGTACCTGACTGTTCACGAAATTTTGGATCGGCATAAAAACACGGCAATCTCATGATATGGCACTTCCACATCATGTTGAACAAGAGTACAACATTTTACACATATACATAAAGGTTGCAAATGTAGGATAAGGCCTGTTTCATAAACAAAGGATGAAGAATACCATTTTTTTCTGCATGTGGCCCTTGGTAAAAAATAAAATAAAATAAAATCAAGACGCCCTGCATTAGCTCAAAGTTCAACTCATCATTTTATATATGACAGCAGCAAACATGGACGGCTGTTTTGGCAAGATACGCTTAGATTAGTAACTTCCACAAACTGTGGGGGAAGTTACAAAACAGCCCCAACACACTGAAAAAGGCCCAGTAGCTGAATTTTGACCTGTATTTCCTCACATAGAAAACATTAACAAGCAGTCACTCAACAAGCTACAGTGAGTGAGCTGACAGAGCAGCCTTTCAACACCACACCTTTCTTTGTGCCAACACCACCGCCAAAAGACTGCCTGGCCGAGAGCTGCTACTGGGCAGATGAAGGGGAAAAAGCAGAACTCATTACCTTTTGCAGACAGGTGCTCTGTGATTTCAAGCAAAAAATCATTCCAAACATTGCTGAAGTTGAAAAGAATCTACTCAAAAGTGATGCAAGGTGACACACAAACGCATCAGCAGACAAATATGCAGGTTGTATAAGTGCAGATAACATTTGCTCTTATCAGGGAGCAACACAAGATGCTTTACCTTAAAAAAAAACGTCTTACTTACGTCACCGTCAATGCAGTCGAGGTGTTTTCATTCCATGACTTTTTTCACAACTTTGGCAACAGGTTAAATACTGTCACATGAAATAAGTCACATACATGTCCAGCACTAAAATACACTTTCCTCACAGGTCCTGCGTGGTGGATGACTGCTGGACGTCAGCCGGTGTGAGAGGGCGGTGCTCGGACGTGGACACATCCCACAGCCGCTGCCTCTGCCCCGGCTGCTGTCAATCTGACACGGATCTCTACAACTTGTCTTTTTTTTCCCTTAACCACCACCACGCCTTCCTTTAGTGTGCAGGAGAGTTTCTTTTAAATTACACACAATTTCACCCGCACCTGGCGGATCTCGGACTGCATCATCATGCTAGCACAAGTACATAAAAGCAGGGAGCTACTATGATGCAGATTTAAAGTAGTCTTACTTTCATTTTCCACAGCCACACATGGCGCCAGGTGTCTTTTATTAACGCCTTTTAACCAATACGTAACACATTCCCCACATGTCAGTGGCAGCAAAAGCACACGGAAGAAAAGCAACGCTGTACAACCTATAGCTGTCATTTCCATCTAGTGGTCAAATTGTAAAACTGCATCCTTGGCTAATTTACCCACCGTCTAGTGGCCAGGTTGTGGAACTGCAGCCTTGTCTCGTCACTTTCGCTGTACCATCTTGTGGCCAGATTATGATACTACAACGATGAAACATTTCCATGACAAAAACAAATGTCATAAAAGCATGGAGAGTTTCGACCATAATCGTCACATTTACATTACGAATGCATCCATTAAGAGTCATACTGACGTAACGCACATTAAATGCGCTAATTAGTGAGACCATTTTCAAAATGCCTCGAAATTCTATATTAAAATATACTGAGATGTTTCTTAAAAAGGTACATCAGCCGTTTTGTAAAGTTCTATCCTATCCAGCATCATAGTATTTTGTCTGTATTTACTGTTGGGGTAGAAAAGTTAACATCATTGAGCAGCACGTGAAAGTTATGTATTAACACGAGGACAACATCAGTGTTCACAGAACTGCGTTGTTCAGGACGAAATGCATTTAGGGACGGATCCCACAATGTTTTTGTTTTTGTTTTTTTACCGCTTGTACAGCACTTTTACGGTGTCTCGGAAAATAAATATAATAAAAACCCTGTTTTGTTTTTCTTTGTTTCAAACACTTGTGAAGTTAACAAAATGAATACATTCCCAATATCAGGGTTTCCCCTCTGATTGTGGCAGGAAGTGCAAGACAAAGTGTCCTCATGCGCCATGATGGTGTCATTTGACGCAGAGCCCCGCCTTCCTCGCTAGTGCAGCAGCAGCGGCCTGATGATGATGATGATGATGATGATGATGATGAAGATGCTGACTGCAACCATCATGCAAGTCCCCATGCTGCTACTTTTAACCCTTTTAACCCCTTGCAATGGCATCCTCCCTGATATAGTGGACTCGGGAATTAGCCACATCCTGGACAACTCCATCCCAGAGGACCACATTTTGCTGCAAGTGGAGCAACCGGACCACGATGAGCAGCTGATGCTTGGGCAGCAAGTAGGAACGTGACACAGCAAATGTTATGATATGGTGTATGCATAATAGAATTTGTGGATGGCTTATGATATACTTTCATACAGGAGACAACCACTGTTACAACAGCTGTCCAGTTCACGGAGCTGGACAATCATATCAACACTGTGAGTACTTCATGTTCACTGCACTCACTGGCCACAGCATTAGGTACACCTGCACAATCTAAATAGACGCATTAAAACAATACAGAATAATGTCAGAGAGGTAATTATTTAACAATGTGTGTATTATTGTGTTAATGTGTGTTAATACGAATATAAGACGCAATAGAAAAGGTCTGAAAAAGACAAGTCGTCTTATATTTAGGATCTAGAGCAAAGGTGGGCAAAGTTTTTGACTCATTGAGTTAACAAAATTGGATGGCGGGCCAGACTATGTATTTGATGCATGCACACTGTTTTATGCTTATAATTCTAAGAGTCCACATGGAATTATTTGTCGTATTTTATCTGGTAAAGTGTCATGCATTCTCCTATATGTGCTTGAGCCCCTTTTTTCATCGGACCACATCAAATAACGAAATAGAATTTTCAATTTTTTTCACTGAATAAGACACCCGGAATGTACACGAATAAAGGATGTGTGATATACAATATGAACTATGAACGACTATTAAATACTGTGTGAACGACCCTCCTTTTTTTAACTTCCCAGACAGTGCAGTGGGTAGTTTAAGTGGTGTGTCACATATTTGTGTTTCTTTGGCACCATGGGTGAGGTAGTTGGTCTGGATCGCTGCGTGTGAAAAGGTACTTAAATCATCAAAAGGTTGTCTCAGATTGACGGTGACTTCTTGCAAGTCATGTTGCCAGCTTGGATGTTAAAAGTCTAAGTGAAATACTGTGGAAGCAACTGGTGGGCCGGATTCAAACGCTTGGCGGGCCGGCAAGTCTCACAGCTGGCCTGGGAACGCCTTGGTGGAGCTGGAGGAGGTGGCCGTGACTGAGACTGCTGCCCCCGCGACCCGGACCCGGATAAGCGGGGGAAAATGGATGGATGGATGTATTCACGTTACAATACACAATACAAACAAAAAAGTTGCGTAGCTTGTTCACAAATACAATTTTGTGTATAATTGATTCTATTTTGAAATATTTTAATATGTATTGCGTAGTTTTACTTTTATGTATCATATTTAACTCTAGACTCAATGTTGTGCCCTGTTTTACCTGTGCATTATGGTGCAATATCAAACAATATTATTCTACACATGTAATTTTCAATCACTATATCAAACTATCACATAACAGGTGATTAGTTGCTAGAATCTTTTAAATGTGAAAAATGATGTCAGCTACAACAAGTAAGATTCTGAAGCCCTAAACTGTAGAGACTGTCCAATTTCAAGGTAAATGTTCCTGTTTTAGGGTTGCGTCACCACTGAGGATTGTGGGAAGGGGAGGTACTGTCTTTTGGAGAAAGACAACTCCAGGTGTCAAGCTTGCAAAGGCATCGATGTGGTGAGTGAACAACAATTTGTGGGTCCTTTCTCAGAAATTGTTATCATTTATAATATACAGTGGTGTGAAAAAGTGTTTAAACCCTTCCTTATTTATTTTTTTGCATCTTTGTCACACTTTGTCACACAAGCTAATTTAAATATTAGTCAATGACAACACAGCTGAACACACAATGCAGTTTTTAAATGAAACTTTTGGAAAAAAAAATTCAACCCTACATGGCCGTGTGTGAAAAAACGATTGATTGTCCTCCTGTTAAAACATAACTGTGGTTTATCACACCTGAGTTCAAGTGGAAAAGGTAATAAAGCCATTTCTAAAGCTTTGGGACTCCAGCAAACCACAGTGAGAGCCATTATCCACAAATGGCAAAAACATGGAACAGTGGTGAACCTTCCCAGGAATGGCCAGCCAACCAAAATTCCCCCAAGAGCGCAGCAAAACCCACTGTTGAAGAAAAGGAACATTCATTTCTCAATTTTGCCAGAAACCATCTTGATGATCCCAAGACCTTTGGAAAAATACTTTGTGGTCTGACCAGACAAAAGTTGAACCTCTTGGAAGGTGTGTGTCCCATTATACGTGGCGTAAAAGTAACGCAGCATTTCAGAAAAAGAACATCATCCCAACAGTAAAATATGGTGGTGGTAGTGTGATGGTCTAGGGCTGTTTTGCTGCTTCAGGACCTGGAAGAAACAAACTTGGGTTCTGCAGCAGGACAATGATCCAAAACACACCACCAAGTCCACCTCTGAAAGTCTGAAGAAAAACAAAATGAAGACTTTGGAGTGGCCTAGTCAAAGTCCTGACCTGAATCCTATTGAGATGCTGTGGCATGACCTTAAAAAGGAGGTTCATGCTGGAAAACCCTCCAGTGTGGCTGAATTACAACAATTCGGCAAAAACGAGGGGCCAAATTAGGGGGCAATCACTTTTTCACACAGGACCATGTAGGTTTCTCCCTTAATAATAAAGACTTTCATTTAAAAACAACAGCATTTTGTGTTCAGTTGTGTTGTCATTGACTAATATTTAAATTAGTTTGATGATCTGAAACATTTGAGTGTGACAAACATGCCAAAAATACTCCAGGGTGTGTTGTTTATGATTTACGTGTCATAAGGAAGAAAGTTTCATGGTAGACTCTGCTGTTTAAATGTAGGATGAGCCGGACGGTAACGGTGCAGGCAGTGTGCCAAACAGTGCACATAAATATATGACAAGACTCCTGTATTAGGATATAATACACTATCATGATGATGTGTCAGGGTCGTGCAGTGTTATAATAAGCTGAAGTATGAATGACTGTTGCAGGTAGAATGTACAGTATTGATTCCTGTGTGTTGCTGCAGTCTTGCGCTAAAGATGAGGAGTGCTGCAATGCTGAGTTGTGTGTTTGGGGTCAATGCAGTCCAAATGCAACCAAAGGACAAGAAGGCAGTACGTGCCAGCATCAGGACGACTGCAGTCAGGACCTGTGCTGTGCCTTCCACACAGGTGATGTTCAGTCAGTCAAGCTCTTCCTCAGTCCTGTTGCAGCACACCAGTGTATTATTAGACGTGTAACAGTGCATGTTGTATATTTAGCCCTGCTCTTCCCAGTCTGCTCTGCTAAGCCCATTGAGCGGGAGCGTTGTTTTCCTGCCTACAAACAACTGATAGACGATAAAGCACCCAGGAAACATTGCCCCTGTGCAGGGGATCTCCACTGCCAGCATCTGGGGTGAGTACCCATCCATCCATACCGTTCAAACACCCCCAAAAGCCGGAGTTCAACCAAAATGTTACAACTCAAAAGTCAAACTAATTTTAGAGTTGAAACCATCATCATGTGTGGTGCTGATACCAGCACAGATGTCTCTCAGTAATGGTAAGCTGGAAAGTGAAATGATAACTATAGAACTGTAACTAGAAGTTATTGTGACTTATTGTGAAAGGGTCTGGTTGCTCGGTACTCTATGAGCAATATAAATAAAGAAATATCATAGCATTCATCCATCCATCCATTTTGTATGCCGCTTGTCCTCACGAGGGTCGCGGGGGTATGCTGGAGCCTATCCCTCTTTGGGCGCGAGGCGGGTTACACCCACGACCGGTTGCCAGCCAATCGCAGTGAAATATAATTTACATCCGCAAATGCATGGCGCATTGTTTTATTTTATTTCCCCTTTATTTTAGTGGTTAACTTCTCTTTACACTTGCATAACACCAATGTTAAAATGTTATTTCAACCAAGCCTGTAGTTACTAAAGGAGTTACTGTATAATACAAACAGTTTGACCCTGGAAGGGCTTAGTTCTTTATACGGCTAGCGCATTTTTCGGTAAACATCCAAAATGTATGCTAAAATGTTGCATTGGTTTGTGTTCGCCAGCCTGGTTAAATTAGAGCAACTTGGAAGTCAACCGGCGTCATGGAACGGATTGTTTAGACTTTAAAAGATTCTACTGTAAATATTTGCATTAAATATTTGTGAGAATACACACATTTTTAGTGTCAAAAAAATCTCAACATTCTAATTTCTTTTAGAATCGCTTTTAGAAAGGGATCATAGTCATTATTAATATTAAAGAAAAATCAGATTTGAACACTCAGCTTGGTGTTTGGAGCATGCAGCTTTCATGAGAATGTGATCTGGTACGATGAAATATGATGTGGTATATTTCAATTTAACGTAGTATATCCAGTTTAACATCAGAAACACACAATAAAAATATAAATAATATATACACTGTATCAATATACACTACTGGCCAGAAGTTTTAGAACACTCCAATTTCTCCGGAGGAAAAACCTAAATTTAAGTGTTTAGATGGTCTGTCTCTCTTCCTTTTTTGTAGCAACAAATGACTTTTCTCCAGTACAATGCTGTTCAACTGATGTTCATGAGGGTATAGTGCCACAGTATGTTCCGAAGATGCAGGCAGAGGAGGTAGTAAGTACTCCACAACATGAAACACCTGTAGGAATTAGTTGCACCAACTGCCGAGGCTTGATCAACCTCCATTTCTACAGAACAGCTTTAAATTGTTGACCCGTTTTGTGGTCCATGAAACAGGCCTTTTTGTATAATTCTGAAATACACATTACCTTTTTTTTAAGCTCTGGCGCTTCACCACTTACCTTTGTACCATTTCAAGATATCCATTCGTCCTGAACGACTCGACTTTCAATAAATAACTGGAAAAATTGTGGTGTTCTAAAACATTTGTTTTACATCCACCCATCTTCTATGCCGCTTATCCTCACTATCGATATACATTTGTATATAAATAAACACTGTATATAGATATATAAACAGAAAAAATAGTATTACAAAAATTCTTGGCCATAAAAATATAGTCAGAATGATTTTGTATGCTTGTTGATTGGAATTATTAAAAAGTCTCTGTCCCCTGACAGGCGCGGGTCCATGTGTCTTAAAGAGGTCGACTCAAGTGAAGAGGACCTGACAGACAGCCTTTACTCAGCCATAGACTACATCCTTTAAATGTTCAATTCATATTGCATTATTTTCCTTTCTTGTTTGCGAAGCTATCTCAGAAAAACATAGCATGACATGTACACCCCCACTCCCCCCCACAAGTTTTACATGCTTACCTAAGGTTTGAAGTCTGTGACTGCCAACAGGATGTTGATGCTGTGTACATGTTTTGCATACCAGTAGATGACTGGCCTGGAGGGTTCAGCGGACACTCGAAATCAAGTTCATTGAGGGCTTGTAACCCCACTACAACTATGCACTCAGCTTTACGCACTGTAAAAGCAATAAAAATGTACAAGTAAAAGTTGTACAATTTCAATCAGTGTTGTCTGTTCTTTTCTGCGGTCATTCTAACTTTACATTAGCATGACAAGAAAAGAAAATGATTCAAATGTCCTGGTTGTCAGTTTTAAAGTAACCGGCATTAGGGCACTCTGCTGCATCTGATGTAATCCCTGAGAGGCTGCCATGTGGGTGTTTTTTTCAGAGTTGCCCAAAAGCCAAAGAAAAAGCTAAGCGCCTTCTGGCTGTTGTCGTGATGACGTCTGTTGTGCTCAACGGGGGATCAAATTCCCAAGTTCTTGAAACTTTAGAGGGCACATTTTTCACAAAAACATTGGTTATATTCCATAACCTGACAAGCATTTGACCTCAGGTTCCAGTGTCGTTCTGTTTCTGTTTTGGTTATCTAGAGTATTTGATTGCATGAGTATTGGAACTCTTAAGGCATCTTTCGAGTGACTGTCCTGTTTTCGGTCATCAAAATATGGTCACCCTAATTTACATACTTACTAGGTGTATACACCCGCATAATTTAATGAGATCCAATTCAACAGCCACATCAAAAAATGTACAATTTAAAAATATTTGAACATACTGAGAGGTAATCGTAACAAAAATATAAACACCTTGAAATGATGCTGTGCAGATTTACAACCTCAATAAATATTAATTACTGCACCACCACTTAAGTGGCAAAACAGAAGTCGCCCAATTTGGAAAACAAAACAAAAACTGAGGTTATGAAATAAAGCATTTTAATTAATTTCTAAAATCATCTCAAAACTATTTTCACACAGAATTTGAATCTCAAAAGAAATAAACACCAACAGAAAAAAGAAAACAGAATTTCTTCAGAAATTGGCATTTCTACAGTGAACAGCTGGTGGCAGCATCCATCAGAAGCCCAGCAGGCCGAGACACAGGTGGTCCGGCGGCCTTTCTCCACCCTCTGGTGTTCATCAAGCAGCAGTGGATAGAAGTACCAACTCCACCTCTCAGTCTAAGCCAAAACCCCAAAAGAGGAAGCTCCCCTAAGTATGTTGCACACAATGGAGATCATATCACTGAAAGATTAAGTACGTAATCCACTAAAGGTTCATACAGACAACAGGTGTGTGTGTGTGTGTGTGTGTGGCCTCAAAAGGATGACTACATTGGAGGAAATTATAATTTATAAAAAACAAGGCGGTTCATCAGACACTACTTGGTGTTCTTGAGTGGGGATTTGAAGAAATCATTCTGACTAAATCTAGTGGAGGTCATGTTGACAAGTGAAGCTCTGAACAAGGAAAGACGACACAACTCAAGCAATACAGCAGCTTGCTTGATGCTTCATATCGTAAGATTGCAAATTTCAGATCAACTGTGAAAAATGGGGGATTTGAGTCAACCAAGAAGAGAGACAAACTGGTGAGACAGGATGAATATGTTTAGGTCCAGAACATCTCTGAGCTTTATATTGATTAGAACAGTGTATGATTCATTTTCTGCCAGAATACCTTCTCAAAATCCCTTTAGACTTTACAGTACGATACAACCAACAGTGTACAATAAGGTTTCAGAGCTCAGAGTGGAGGCTGAGGGCATTCCAACCTCACAACGCTGCTTGAGTTCAAGTCGTTTTCGGACCGCTCCCCCACACCATGAGTCCCATAGAGCAGGTCTGCCACTGTGCTGCAGCAGCCACAAAATCAGTGAGGCAGAGAGACGCTGTTGGGACTCAGTCTTGTCCCGTGTCCTTGATGGGGCCCCCGTCCAAGTAGATCTTGAGGGCCTTCTCTTTCCGGGGTGAGTAGCTGACCCGGTGTCCGGTCTTGAGCAGGCGGCTGCTCTCCTTCTTCATTAGTTCATTGCGCTCATCCTCTGATAGCTCCATAGGCTCCTCTGTGCTGTCCCTACACATAACAGTAACTATGGTCTCAGTCACATATGGCGTGTGAAACATCTTGAAAAAAGCATTTAGGTGAAAAGTAGCTTACCTGTAGAAGACCACGGCACCGTCATCACAGATGTACAGAGGCCACATGTTTAACGTCGACACCTTGGGGTTCCAGTCCAAATCCTGATGGATCTCCAGTACAGAAATGTCATAGGGAAATGTTCCTCGACCCTGCACAGAGCAACACGCAAGGACTCCCAGTTAAAAATATAACAGAATGGTCATGGCAGCGACTTAGGCAAAAATAATTGTGGGAAGAAATCACATACCTTGGCAAACTCGAGCTTTTCAAGAGGAATTTCGCTGATGTCACAGAGCTGCAATCACAACAAAGTAGAAGCTCACTATCGAGAAGAACCGAGTCAGAGAAACAACTGAATACCTTCTCCTTGAGTTCCTCAACATTGCTGCTTTCCAGAATGACTTCCTGGAAGGAACCAAGCTTCATTGTGGCAGGGCTCCACTTCCGGGTCAGAACAGCCAGCTGAGACATTGATTTCATCTTCTCAGGTTCTGCAAGAGCAATCAGAGGACACTTTATGACAGAACTTTGGGTGTAATTTCAGTACAGTACTGTGTAGAGAAGTGTTACCATTAAGGACTTCCAGGAAAACTTCCCAGTTGGAGGAGATGCTGATGTCTTCCTCATAAACGTGGTAATCCAGGAATACTGTGCCCGGATTCTTCCATGTCTTTTTCCTGAGGCGCACTCTGAAACCAAAAACATAACATTGGCTTAGTTAGTAGGCTCTAACTTGTATTTATGTTAACTTGTGTTCATGTGCAGGCATACCGGTCAATGCTGAGGTCAAGCTTGCACTGCTCTTTCAACAGAGGAAGCAGCTCCTCTTTAGACTGTCTGACAGTCATGCCTTTGGCAAACACCGTGTCCACAAGGAACTTGCAGGGCTATGTCAAACACAAAAAGACAGCATTCCTTTCAGCTCTTTAATCACTTGCACCAGTATAGTCCTTTTCTGCTTTGCCTCTCACCTCCTGTTCATTTACTAACAGCTGATACACTTTCACTCGGTATTCGCCCTTTTTTAGTGCTCTCCCGAGGCGAATGGTTATCTGTGGGGTGCAATGAAAATTGTGTAATGTTACGTCACTGAAATGTAACTAAGTGAAATAAATTATGATAAAAGATAGACCTTGTTATCGTCAGAGAACGATGACAGTGTTTCATTGAGGCGTACGCTCTCAAACTCCTGGTTGTTGGCGTACACTCGAAACACTTTGAACTGGGTCGAGGTGACACCCACGTAGGGTTCCAGGTTGTGTTTGAATGCTGCCAGTGTTATCCTCTTGTCCACATGAACCACTAAAACTGAAGATCACAGGAAACAGTTTCAACACTGGCAACCGCTCTCCTTGAGAAGACAGAAACTTTATATTTTCTGCACAACGTATGAATATCTATGTCAACAAGTTATACAGTTCCTGCTCAGAAATATATACAATCAGCATATGGGGGTGGGGGGTGGGGGTGTTTGATGCACAGCTTTGTGTTGATAGCCTCTCTACTTGAACACGTCCACTGTGGTTGGTAATTGTAGAAAGGCCTTCCTGAAATTAATAGTGTGGACTCTTTGCACCACCATCACCAGTCCGTTTCAAGTGCTAGCAGCGTGAATAGGAAAGTAAGCAAAGAAACAGCCTACAATAAAGCTGAGCTGCAAAATTCACACTCCTAACATTTTCCACAGTTGCAAATGCACAATAAATTAGCCATCTACACAGCATGCATGGACTGGATAAAACTGGGCATCGAACACTACATAAACTCTAATCAACACAACAGAATGCAATCAACATGGATTGTTTACATGGTTAAGCTGGAACTGTTTAGCTTTTCAACATAGATGTTTGAATAGACTTGATATGTTTGGGAAAGTTAAGCTAAAATAGATTTTCATTCTCTTCATGTGCATAATCATTACATTATCATCTGGCAAATATAGGTACTCTGAAAACAAAAACGCTGTTGTTCGGTCACATGAACATGTCTATGCAACATGAAAAATGATATTCTCCAAATTCCATCATGAATAGAGGGGTCATACATTTTTGTGCAGTGGAGGCAGAGTCATCCTGGGAACAAGGTTCTGCTCTGAAGTAGAAGTACTGGGATTCTGCTTTGTTCTTCCCATTGTCATCATACTCGCTGTCCGTCCCAGAGTCTTCCTCAGCAGTGTCCCAGGTCTCTTTCTTTCCCTCGTGGGCTTTAGAGCGCCGGCTACTGGTGATACTGTGCGAGTCCAAGCCATTGGCCAGCTGAATGGGACCGCTGTCTGCATTGCACAGTGTGTCACTACTGTGACTGGAGCTCAGGATGTCGCTGTCCACTGAGCTGGTGCTGCGGTCATTGTTTACCTCAGAGTCAGAACGCTCCTCACAGCCAAAATGGTTCTCAGCGTCGGATGAGGCGCTAGTGCTCCTGCACGCAGCTGGGCCCCCGATCCGATTCTCTAGTTCTCTGTTGTCTGCGGCCACACAGGGTGAGTTTGAGTCTGCCTCTTGGTTCAGGGATTCAATATGTTCAAAATCACTGGCATCAGAGCTTTTCTGGCTGTCGCTGGTGCTGGAGCCCTGCTGCTGCAGTGACAGGTTCTTTAACTTTTCTGTGCTCTCCTCAAGGATAGCCTCCACAGATTTCCTGTTGCCCTTTGATGCTTCAAAGGGCACATCAGAGTCACTGCCAACTTTTTGGCAAATAGTTCTGCTGGCCAAAGTACCAGGAGCCTGCTCAGGCAGCAGGACCAGAAGTCGGATGGTATTCCCGTGGCGATCCAATAACTTCCACAGTAGTGAGTCAGTAAACGCAACTTGATGGTCAGTTGATTCTGAACTCTCCACAAAAATCTGATACAAAAAATACAAGAGATGGTGATAATACTAAGTATGAAATTCTGGGAAATGTGCTCTGGTAAGTAACATCTGGTAATTAACATACTAACCTTGTTACTCCTGAAGAAACCTTCTGCTTTCAGTGTTTTGTTTGGAACATAAAGAAGCCGCAGGTCATTATAGCAGCGTTCCAGAACCACACGCATCATTTCTGCAGATAGTCCTGTTGCCTGGTTGAAAGCACATGGTTGAAGTGTTAACTTGCTTATTAAAAGGTCATAAATCACAGGTTCAATTGTGATTATAGCATTTGATCAAAGAAAAGACAGGGATACAATTCTGAAGTCTAAAACCTGTGCAATAAGCTGTTTGAATTCAGTGATGGTCTGGTTCAAGTAGGCTCGAACACTGATTGGAGGGACAATGGTTTCAGTTCTCAGATCCACAACATGAACCTTCACCATGACCTCTGTGAGAAAACACAACACCCACAGAGACATATTATGATTGTGGTAATGGTTCAAAACATGCACACAGGGTTACAATGGAGTCCATCTCATGATTACAGATCATAAATGAAGATAAAGTGGCAGAGATCTGTGAAATATCAGCTCCTCACCTCCGGGTTTGTAAGGCAGGAACGCTTGCTCTGGCCTCCGTGTCTCCAGCAGCAAGTCAAACATGTAAGAGGACTTGACACCTCCTAACAGAAGACCCATTGGTGTGTCCTCCTCGCCCTCATAGGAGCGCTCCAGGTACTCATGGAACTCATCATACTTCACCAAACGACAGCAGTCCAGGGGGACCGTCGCCTCCAGCTCCATCAGCTGAAAGATAGTACATGACCTCATCACCTTTAATGAATATTTTTTGCTACACAGTGGTTAGTAAAGGGCATAATAAAGATTTAATTGCCAACAAACCTTGTAGGCCATTTCAGTTGCTTCTGTAAGAGTTTTGTCTTTATGCACTTCCAGCTTGCTCTCCATCATCATCTTTGAAGGATGCAAGCAGAACAGCTTGATCTGATGGGGGGTGGGGGGGAGAAGTGAGCCGTAAAACAAACACAGAAGCTATGCATCACTGGTAGGGATGCTTGATGTCGGCATATGGATATGCAATACTGTATTCCAACATTGTTCAGCACTTCATTACTGATACCGATATCGATATTGGCAGCAGCTCTCTCATCAAACTAATGGCGTGTAATGAACACATTAAGCTTCTTTTACTGTGATGCCACTAGATGCATTTCACAAATACACAAAAACACTGTTTGTGCAAAAGACAAATACTGCAATATGCAACAAAACTTATAAAAAAGTGCCAGATTTATTTGAAAGATTTTGACAAACAAAATAGTCATTAAAAAAATCATGACCAACAGCCAACTATTACAACACGTCGTCTTTCAACAGCAACAATATAATTTGGAAAGGTGCATATTTCTATGTGACACAAACATCCGTAAAAGAACAAAGTAAAGTGCAATGTATGAAACTCTGAATTAATACAATCAGTGAAATTCTAAACAGGTTAAAGCTGGGTAGTTTTTTCCCCCCGCTTCTTGATGTCATTTTGCTGCATAGTGATGCATGTGATTGAGTGTTTCTTCCTGAGGGGTGCTATTAGATTCAGAGCATTGAAGGCGCCTTGCTCCCCCCTCACATAACTAGTGCTTAGCAGCCATACCAAATTGTATATTTACAATCCAAAGGTGAAACTTGGAAATAATTCCACATCACAGACATACTGAGCTAGCAAGCTTTGTTGCCCTGTGGAGCACGGGGCAGTTTGGGAAGGTCTCACTCATGCGCTGGTATCAATATTGGCAGAAAAAAACGAAAGGCATGATTTGATCTCTCATTTTTATGCCAGTATTGGCCAATATTGTCAGACATCTCTAATACCAAGATTTACATCTAAATAAGCAGATATTGAATCACTTTTTACCTTGCAAGTGTTGCGCTCGATCTCTCTCTGTCTCTTCTCCTGTTCTTCAGACTCTTTCTCCTTCTGAACCAAACTCTTTATATGCTTTGGAAAGTCCTCCACCGCTAAATATTCTTTAGACAGGAAACACACATTCATAGTATTAATTAAAATACCATGAAGGCAATAAGTTTATCAGAACACATGATTACATTTAAAGCAATTCTGACAAGAACTACAGCTTGTAAGCTCCACTCACTCAGACCGTGAAGGTATTCAACTAGAAACTAAACCGTCAGGATCAGGAAAAGGGCAGGCGAAACATTGGTTCTCCATCATTTCTAATTTAATGCAATACTTGACATTTCTTTTTGGTCATAGCCTCATTAACAAATGTCAAACCAACAACATCCTCTAATATCTTCGATGGACTTGGAAAGATCCTTACAAATCAATGATACATTTGCTTTTGCAAGTCAATTATTACTAAATCAATAAAAAGTTACAACTGCACTAGAACCCGTACTGTAAGAAGCAAAATTATAAATAACTGTCAGACTATAAAGTGAACATGAGAGTGCCGTATTGGTATTCCTAATAACTACGGTATGCATCTTTACAAATGAATAGATTTCTTACTTGCATTCCTTGAGTGATCTTTCAATCTATAAATCAGCATATAAGCATTTGTCGAGCTGTTGGAGAGAAAATATGCAAGTAAATAAACAAGAATATCCTGTTCATCTGATCCTCATCACTGGAATACTGTGAACAAGTTCAAGTTCCTTATATCAGTAGTCAGTTTACTGTACACGTATGAAGTATGTCAAAATACAAAAAAAATCAGAAACAATATCGAAGCGATAACCTCGCAAAGGCACTGGAATAATATCCCCTGCTCCCTGAGGACCCGCCATAGGTCTTTCTGATGTCCTCCTGGGTTATCTGTCCATAAAAAAAGCACAACCGTAAGTCAACAAATAAGACTTGAGTGTGCAGCATGGAAAATTGACATAGGGTACATTGGTGTTCCAAAATGGTGGTGACTAGTCTTGATAGACATACACATAAACCAAACATTTTAACGGGTGCATCATCATAAGACTTCATCAAAAATTCTGCCTTTACAAAGATATTATTCACTTTTGATTGACACTGCCATTAAGATATTAATTTAACAATATGTTTAGTATTATGGTTGTATGCCGCCTAGCCAAAAAATGGTCACCACCTGGATTTAACTTAGAAAACAGCTAAAAGCCTCCCATGGGATAATTACTGCATGGGTGATTATGTTTGAGCTGGCAAGTTATTCAACTCTAATTGATGTAGTGAGTAGCTTCTCATTTGTTAAACAACCATGTCAAAAGACACACCCTGTGATTGTGGCAAAGATGTTTCTCTGTTTCCTGAGGGTGAAATTATTGACATGCAACAAGCATGAAAAAACATCTAAGGAGTTAGTTGAAACTAATAAAATCGGGTTAAGAACTGTCAACGCATTATTAAAAAGTGGAAGTGCAGTTGGGAAGATTTGTGCAGTGGTCCGAATTTCCCTTCATCAATACAAGATCTTGGCAAAAAATGAATGCAACTCTGGACAGAAATAAATGTGACATTGCAGAAGCTTGCGGAAACGATGCAATCATGAATATGTGCCATCAAAGTTGCTAGGCAGTGTAGTTTACGCTGAGGCATTTGATGTTTTGGTTACCTTATTTGGCTTAACAAAAAAAAGACACAAATGACAAAGTTCTACATCACTGCAACTAAAACTTTTAAATTACGGTGTCAAAATATAAAATTCTATCTTGATTTGAGGACACGAATGCGAAAGCACGGATTTTATAATGCAATGAAAAGTACATGAAAATGTAATTTGACATTTTATTGTGGGTGATAAGTGACAAGGACTGACAAATGAAGCTCTGTTTGGTGAATGGCTAACCTTGCTAACATGCTGGTCATTGAAACTGTACCACTGCCCATCAGTGAAGGATTTGATACAGGCATAGTAGTGGCCACCAGCCGCACTTCCTGAATGGACCATGACAGAAAACAGCTCAAAGGTCGGCAAACTCTGCCAAAAAAATAAAATAAAATAGAAAAAAAGCAATGAGCAACAACAACTGCATTAATAAAAGGTACAACAAAGACTTTCTTCCAAAGTTGCTTCTACATGTATGTAACAGAAATACAATTAATCCCTCAAAAGAGAAAGTCATAAATTATATACTAACAATTTGTACCCAACTGCATTTAGTTTTCTTACATAACAGACATTTAAAACAATGAGCATCTGTCAAGTGATTAAATACCTTTGGCTTAAGGACCCTCTCTGCACTGACAGTGCTGTCCAGGCAGATGCCCTCATCAACACAGTCATCAGTGGAGAAATCATTGCTCATCTGGTCGCTGTGGCAACTGCCTTCATTCTCTGCTCCACTGTCAGTGCAGCTTTCTGTTTGAGGGGACTTCTATGCATGCCATTTAGACAGAGCACAATAAAAAGGATTTAAGTCATAATAATAGTAATAATAATAGGCAGGACAGAAGAGCTAGAAGCTGAATGGAAGTGGACTGTTTGATATATTTCAGTTTTCAATATTTCAATGCTTGTCAGGATTTGTAAAACAGCAACATACAGTATGTTATTTCCACTCTTTCTGTTATTTCCTCTCTTCCTCTCACCTCATCTTCCACATCAATGAATGGACTCATGTCAAGTTCCTCAGGGAAAGTCATGCGATCATTGAGCTTGATGCGATGCATAGTGGTGTAGTCAAAATCAAATCGCTTCAGCTGCAGCGTCAGCAGGTAAGGGAAATGCAAAAACCTCAGACCCTGCAGAGAAATATTCATCAGAGACGGGGCTTGATTTCAGGAATACAGTAATGATGCATTCTCTTTGGGGCTCTCTTGTATCCTGAACACAGATTGTGCAAACTCATTCAGAGCCAACTCACCTTCCGGGCATCACATTTCTTTTTGCAGCGTTCGCAGAAGTACTGATTGGGCCCATCTAGTGTTTCTGGTTGTATAAATGCCTGCAAAGCCTCCTCCTAGAACCGCCAAATTCAATTAACTTTTAATTGGTATTCAAATGAACATACTTGTTATAACCAAATGTGAAACGTGAAAAGTAACTGAATGTAAGAGAGAAACACACCACACTGCCGTAGGCTTGGCTGGCCCCAAAGGGTCTTATTACAAGAGGGATATCCAGGTAGGTATCAATTCTCCAACTCTCATAGCCACACTCCAGACAACGGACATAGTCCTTGAGCTTACCCTGGTACAGCTGGTTGATCAGGTCAGCCTGAGGAGAGAAATACACAAGTGTCAGGACCTCACAGAGAGTTATATGTTGGGCTGAAAGATTAGAAGAGTCTATGTTAACAACCTCTAAAAAAAATTACATCAATGTTAAACTATCGTTATGACCTAATAATGATGGAGACACTGGCCTATAGTTACTATGATTACCTGGCCAATAATGGGAACATTCACAAGAAAGCAGTGCGTTGCCTTTTTAAAGAACTTCTACAAGATACCTCTAGTTTCAGTTTCAACACACCATGTTTGCTTCCAAAGGGGTGCCAATTGGCAAAAACAGAAGAATCCTTTAACTATCCAACAAGTGGAAATTCACTTGGAAATTCACTTTTGTATATTGTCTGTTTGTGAAACTTGTGATTTTATTTTAATAAGCCTTATTGTTATGGGAAGGCACTACTAGGTTGCCTCAATTACATTCTGGCCATATCTCAGCCAAACAGGTTGTCATTTTTAGTGCACATACAGTAGGTCAAATTGCAAATTGCATAGTTGCAAATTGCAACTTACACCTAAATTAACATCTAAGTCACTCACACACACAAAAAACTGTTTGAAAATTTGTTTGAAAACAAATTCTTTTTCTGAATTGGAAGGAAAAAAAGACAGTTCCCTTCATGATAACATCAAATGTACTGCATATTTGCTATATTTAATGTGTGAGGTGTAATCACAAGCTTATTTAGTCCCATGTAGACCACATGCCTGCACAGACACAGGCCTAAGTGTTTGCAATCCTGTCGGCCCCTGAGCTAAATAACAAAAAAATGGCAAACTCTTGAGTCAAGCTGGCATATTCCCGTTTTCTCACAAAAGGCCTTTGTTTTGTTTGGGGTGGAGGGCAAATTTTCTTTCCTGGTTTTCTCCTACCTGTTCTGTCTGCTTCCACTTTTGCTCCAGGGCATCAAACATGACCCTGCAAAGTTCTTGCACATCATGTTGTTGCCAAGCTGAACAAAACAAAAGAACATTTAAATGCAGAGGTATGTGATATTTTCCCTCAAACAACATCAACAGGAGTGTGAGACAGCTCACCCTCACTGCTGTCCCAGCCAAAGCTCCGCGTCACATCGGTGGTCTCGATGGCACGTTTCTTACTGGTTTGCAGGAGAACAAACAGTCTTTGCAGTTGGTAGGGAATGCTAGTGACAGGGTCCTCCTCTGATTCCTCAAACTCCCAGCTGAAAAATGTAGCGTTTATCAATGTTTTAACATGATTTACCAAAATGGCCACACTATGGCTTTAAAGAGATACTCACTTGTACAGTGCATTTCTGAACTCTGGGGTCATGAACAGAGTTTGCAACAGACTATTCAAATAACAGGTCATTGCTTGGTTGACCAAACCCACGTAACCTAGAGTGGCGGACAGATAAAGCTAGGAAGCCAGCTGTGGTTGTACAAAATGAACATCATTGTACATTTCAGAGGTAACCGAGCCATACCTGTCTCAGATTTGTTAAGGATGGATGTGTAAGAGTAAGAGGGGCTGCTGCAGTCACCGCTGCAGCCTACGGTGCCGTCTTTCGGCAAAGGTCCGATGAAGCGCTCCTGGGAGCTGTCATCCAGTCCACTGCTATCAAGAGTGCCTGACTCCTCCTGAATACATAGACACACACACAGTAATAAAAACTGCAGTAGGTAAAACTCCATCCTTTTGAGTTGTGCGTTATCACAGCAACAATACTCCCCTTTAGACTTTCCCAAGACTACACTGTTGCTCAATCACAATCCCTTAAGTTCTGTTTGCACTGTATGTGGGGAGATGATCTAAAACACACCTCTGGGGTTTCAATGCATGTTTAAGATGTATTCAAGGATCAAAATGCATGCAGAGCACAAAAATGCAAACATGTTGACAGTTCTGACATAAGACAGTTCTCCAAGAAATCATTTTACCATTATGTTTTCAGGTTACAATGTGTTAGACATTTGTTAACCCAAATTTTATAATTCAGAAAGATAATTTCTGTGGCCAATATTTGATCCTCTTGAAACAAAATAAAATATTGACCAATGGATGTGTCTTTAGTAATGGGTGTAAGCTAGGGGTACACCAATTGTCTTAAGGGTTACTTGAATAAAAATAAAAAACAATTAGTGGCTAACAGTCACAATTACGAGTGCGCCTGAACGCCTCACGGCGCATGAATTTATTCATGGCTGCGAGCATTATTTAAACAAATAGTATGTTTGATTATTATTTTGTGCATTAGGAGTGTTTCATGTTCATGATTTCATTCATATTAGTGTTCCAATCCCCGCACAGCACAGCGGTGAAAACCTGTCACTGTGAGTGGGGATTCCCCAGAAAATGAGGCTTTATCGTTGTATGGATTTTTCTACTTCGGATACTGCTTTATCGTGATTGTTAAACTTTCCCTTTCAATTAATATGCAGACTTAAACCATAGCCATAGTGAGTGGGCAAAAAAAGTAAAGCTCAAATTCAACTCATTCAAATGGAAGGATGTAAACATCAAACTGGAATAAAAGATATGTAGGATGATTACTATATTTATCAGTGCTCACGTGAAACTTTTACCAAATTGTGACCATAGAAAATACACATTTTTGATGAAGAATTACTACAGAATTAATTGACCAATTAATTATATTTCAAGTTAATTAAGATAAAAAGGTTTATGTTTTTTTAAATGTGCAGGAGTAAGGGGTACATACAGTAGCTTCATGTCAAATGTCTGAAGGTGTATGCGACTGTAAAAAATTTGGGAACCACTGATGTAAGCTACTCGTTACAGTTTATAGAAAGGCCCCTACATTTTTGCTTGGCAAAAGCCAGCCAAAGTATTTTTTTTCATCTTTTTTAATTTTTTTTTTTTATTGTGTATCACTCACCGATGCTACCTGAGGTTGCTCTCCATCTTTGTCTATAAGCTGGAGGAAATTCCTCTTACCACCAGGCACAAAGCCACAATCCAAGAGCGACATTTCACCACTGTGGTCCAGAGGTGCCTAAATGTGCAAAAACAGGAGGAAGTATCAGTCAATAACCTTTTTAATCAACAACCTTGCTACATTCTGCTAACTGGTTAGACTAGTGGGAAAACGTAAGATTCCCACTGAAATTATTTTTAGAATATTCACAGCATTCATGTGAACAAGGAAAGCCAACATGTGCACCAGATGCAGTCACACAACTTTCTTCCTGCTGCGTATACGGAGGATGAGCAAGCAGAGAGCTGCAGTGGAAACATACAGTAGCTTAATCCACTGACCTACTCAGTGAGATAACAACAGGCACAACACCTAGGCTTTGGCCTGGGTCAGCAGCAGGATTAGCTTGGGCTCGTCTAAGGGGACCAGTATGAACACAAAACAGCATGTACTGTATCTGCACATGGTGGGATTACCTTTCTTCTGTATTATTCAGCACTAGCAAATACGAGCAATCACCTTTGGCAAAAACACTCTTTCACAAAGTGTTTACTTTGTACAAGTGAACAATGGTATGTCCAAATCCATTATTGAATGAAAGAGAAGGACACACAAGTCTGAACTAAGGTTCAGATCCAGTACAGCCTCATGGGAACAACTTTAAAGAGTGTAACCTAATTCAAAAACATTTGACTGGTATAACAATTGGATTCATTTTTAATCACATGTGGTCACATTCAAAGTGTGTAGTTCAGTAAATTTCCCAACCATCTCTGGCGTGTTTCCCCAGGCGAGGTCAAAGGAGCCGTTAACATATCCTGCTTTGTGGGCAACATCTTCATAAAGTTTGGAGAGAGCGGTGGACGCAGGCAGGTTGAAGGTTAACCTCTCATTGACCGTCTTTGCACTGGTGATGTCCTGGATTATACATAGCACTCTAGGCTCCTCTGCCGCTTTTTGGATCTGAAACACAAGACAACATGACATAGATAAAGCGTCTGTATTTAGTTGGTAATAAACTTTGTTGTTATACTGTGTGTGTGTGTGTGTGTGTGTGTATATATATATATATATATATATATATAAATAAATTGTGCAATGCAACACAACAAACCAGTACACACCTCTCGTCATGCTGTTTTCACTGATTGGACCTACATAATACAAGTTGAGTGACATTTCTGTAACATATGCAGCAGGTTATCCAACCAGATTCAAACAAGTCCTTGGCACTGACAGTGCCAGAAGAAAATGAAATAAAAAGCTCAAACTCCATCCTGTTTACACATTAGACATTTGACGAAGGGTTAAAGGTGCTGTCCCCCTTCAGCTCCAAATGACACTATTTTCAACAAAAAATGTAACACCACCACTACCGGCTAGCAGATGCTACCAATAGTGGTTTTTGAAGAACAGATTGAACAAATAAATGTCACCATTATAAGTTAACATTTGTAAAAAATGAGACACGAATAAGAGGATTGGAGTGCATGGCTTTCACTCAACTGCTGTCTTGTATTCACGTAACCTTGCCAAATCGCTATTTTAAGCTGACAAAAAACACGGCTTATGTGCGTTGTTGCATGGGGTGTGGCTTCCAGCGTTGGAGCAGGAAGTGGGCACAATATACAGTTTTCGTGTGTTAGCGCCCCCATGCAGTACCTAACCAAGGCAGACAGCACCTTTAAATACTGATATTTTGAGACCCGCACAACACATTTAAATCTAGATTTAAAAATTATTTTAAAAAAGACAGATGCAAAGAAAACAACAGATTGTAAAATGTAGTTCCTGGTTAAGACCGAAAGATGGTTTCATTTTGAATATTACATTCAGCCCACAGTGGCAATTATGTAAAGTGACTGTTCAATCTGTAAAATCAAAATGTAAAAACAACATTTAGTGAATAAATAAATAAATAAAACATGCAAAGAGTAAACATGTAAACTTCTGTCTTACTGTTAGCACTCTAAAGACAGTTGGTTGAATCAAGCCTCAAAGAAAACTAGTTTGTTGAAATACAACCCCTGTTTTTTGTCCAAAATTTCCACCGGAAACCAAAATGGCCAACTTTCTATTTATTTTGGAACATGGGTTCTTGAGACTTCTTCGTGTGTCCTGTCGTGATAGACATCTTCCCCAAATTTCGTGACGAACTGTGAAACTGGTGGCAGGGGCAAATTTTTTATTTTTTTCAAGGGAGTGCTACTCGGTGAGTTTTGGGTGATCGTGTTTGGGATCCCTATAATACCACATTTTTCACCGGACCTAATGCGCTTGCAAACTTTGGTGCATGCAAGTAAAAAAAACAAAACGGAATACATACAGTATATCCATCCATTATGCCACTTATCCTCAGTAGCATCGCGGGTATGCTGGAGCCTATCCCAGATGACTTCGGCCGAGAGGCGGGGTACACCCTGGACTGGTCGCCAGCCAATCGCAGGGCGCATATAGACTTTCACTATCCATTCACTATCCCAGTCATACCTACGGACAATTTAGAGTCGCCAATTAACCTAACATGCATGCTTTTTTGGAATGCTGGAAAAAAAACGGATTGCCTGGAGAAAACCCACGCATGCACGGGGAGAACATGCAAACTCCACACAGATATGCCCAACGGATATTCAAACCCAGATCTTCCCGATCTCCTGCCTGTGTGGCAAACATGCTTCCACTAGGCCACCGTGCGGCCCAAAGGAATATGTAAAACATAATAATAAACATTGGACCTTTGCACGTTGGTGTTCGGGCCCTAACTGCTAACTGGGCATGATGCAACTGCTAACTAGAGACAATTAACTTGGAACAAACATGCATACATTAAGATGAAACAAACAGGTACAAGTTAAATACAACGTGTGGCGACACTTCATTTAAAACTGAACAAGTGGCCATTATAAGTAGGTTGGTCATTCCTATCCGCCTCAGGTTAACATACTTAAGCAAGATGGGGAGTAGGCTACAAAAAATACTGTCATCTTGATCAGGGTTGGGCAATGTTTGAATTTGAACAATTCTGGTTCCGATTCCTTGTTTCAATTCTGGTTCCTAACGATTCTTGATTCTGATGCTTTTAAAAGGCATAAAAGTTTACATGGTTGAAATGAGGGCGCCAACCAAAGAATGGAATGTCCGAACTTCTCCATGAATTGTTTAATAATATGAACTTTTTTATCAACTTTACTATTAATTTCTCACAGGACTATTTAACCAGTATATAACTATCAAACCATTCAACTTGAATATAAATGTTCCAGAAGGTTCTTTTTACAGAAGTACACTTTCACAAAAGATCCTTACTTTTGAAAGGTAGTACACTTTGTTTGCTGCCTCAACATTGGTGAAAGCTATTTTTTATGACACCCTTATTTTGTCAACACGGGTAAAAAGGATATAGCCGAAAGTGCACTTGAACCCCTGGGTTACACTGGCATGAGACAGATGTCATATATTGTTTGACTTCCCAGATTCTGACTGCTTAGAGGAAGTCCAATGTAGCGTACCAAAGACGAGGGTACTGTGTTATTTCTACACCATGAATGTGTGAACATTAATCATGTTGATTGTGCACCCTCCTGTACATGATATCACTGTGTTGCAAATGTTGCACTGAGTCTGCTCTTTTTTATGAATTTAAGACAAACGTTTTAGTCATTTCTTCTTCGCTGGTGCTCACCGGCTTCGTCTTTGTTGATTTCCATGGCTATTTCTTCTTGTCAGCAAAATGGGCATCTAGGAATCCTGAATAAAAACATTTGAACAATCCCGGGAGAATCGGAATGTCAGACCCTGTTCCCATCGATGATCGAGACTCGATGCCCAACTCCAGTTATGACGCACAGAGAACTTGAGGCATTTGTCAACTTGTTGGTTACTCTCCAGTAAGACAAGGATTGTACACTTTGTGGGAATGTAGTTAGGAAATTATGTAAAACCTAAAAAAATAAAATTGTTTTAATAATTTCTATGCATTGCTAAGCATGCAAAATCTCACCTCACACAATGTCTTGGAAGATTGGCTCACCCTTCAGTAACTGGTTGGTTACAGGCTTAACAGCAATTTGTTTACCTTGTTACTCAAGAAGATCAAGAGCCAGTGAAGACAGTCCTTTCCTCATGTACACCAACACTGTTCATTTAACATGCTAAAAGACCAACCACCAACAGGTCATATTTAATTTACAATAATTTTAAAAATGCCAAATCTGTACAAAAGTGGCAATGAAGGAAATGGAAACGGAAGTAAATTTGCAGTTGGTCCTCCCTTTGAAGCTCTAACATCTTCCATGCTTAATTGTTTATACCATACAGCATAATTACATTATCATATAATACAGTAATCTTGCCACCAAATGAGGAAGGCTCTGATTGTATGGTCCTCATGCGTCTACATGCAGCTAGCTACCATCATGCTTGGATGAGAGCTCATTCCCACATCACACACAAGCATGAGGCATGGCTACCTGAGAAATCCTCTTCATCTCATCAAAAAGACTCTGCCTGCAACTCCAAAACATACCCTAACAATAATGGACATAGACATGGATGACTATACAAAGCATGCTAAACCCTTAGTTATGTATTTAGGATGCTTGTGAAGATGTTGGCTTGTTCAAGCAGCTAGGGCAGCAACATCTTCTGTTTTTTTGTTTTTTTTTTTAAGATTTTGCAACATTGGTGCAGTTTACAATCTTGGCAAAATAAGAGCAACATGTTCTATAAAGAAGTCGCAGCTGACAACACACAAGTGTATTACGAGATTAAAGGTTATTTTTAACATGGATATAATCACAGCGTGACATGAAGCCACACGTACAGCGACTCAGCACAGGCCTTAATATTAGTAGAACTCAACCTGATTCAGAAGGCAGTAAAGATAACCTATACAACCAAAGGCCAGACGTACCAATAAACACCAGCTGATAACATTCAATTAAACACCGAAACTGACTTTTAAATTAAAAGCAACTAAACCGCACAATGAAAGTTGCCATTTTGCCGCAGACAGTTTATAATGACTTCAGTGGAATATTGGCTTAAAATGACAGTAAAGGAGCGTTACTCCACACTCAAATTTGGATGAGTACAACAAAAATCTTTAAATGTGAAAGTGAAAATGTTTTAACTTGGAGCCAAGTTTACAGCCAGCTGGTCCGGTTCCGTTAGTAGTGACATAGTGCCAAAGCCTTTTCATGTGCATGTTTGTAGTACACATCAGACTTGAAACTAAATAAAGTGGAGTGCACGCAGAGGCGCTGTTGTTTCAGCGTCAACAATGTTGCTGTCTAAAGAACTCCTCCACAAAACTATTCATTATTATAAATATATTTCATACTACTACAAAAGTGTGTACTCCAGTTATGAATGAGGTACAGCTAACTTAAATGGAGTGCTGGAATAAAAATAAATCCACCCTGATAAATATATACATATTTGCACTTTCAATTATTTGTGGCAGCCGTCTAATTATCCAAGTGTAACATTATAGTAAATATAAGTCAAAAATGGTGATGTAAATGATTAAAAATGTAATGAGACAGCAAGTGAGCTTCAGCAGCTACATTTCTGATGTATCACATCCGCGGCGAGGACACGTTTTCATTAAATACGAAGAGCTTATTTTACAAGCATAAGTGTTGTAATTTCCACAGTGCACACTATCAATACAAAGCATCAAATCAAATGGAGCAGAATAAACAAGGATAAGTAACAGCTGATTACCAAGTCGATAAAGCCTGCTAGAATGACGGCGAAAAACAAAAATGATTAAAATTCACTGTGTAAAAACTTCGGTTACATTACTCTTAAAAGTGTAAGGGCATATTTGCCTAAATGAGGCTTTGACACCTTAGCTCGCGTGTACGGTGACGAACTAAAACTTAATTTCAAAACAAACTGGAAAACTACAATAAAAGATGGTAAAATAAACAAAACGGGGCATCAAACATCTACAGCAACAACCCGGACAGCTGATCTATAGTTTTGTTTTTGTAACATGATAGATGATTTAGGTAGAGTTGTTGCCAATGTTTGAACTTAAAAATCAGACGACATTAGCTAGCCAAACGGTGCTAACTGCTGCTACTTGTTTGTTGACCAAATAGCAGGATAGCGTAATGTCAACTACACAAGTCGTGGTTGTCAAACGGTCGAAATTGGAGCGTGAACACTTTATTGACAATTACGCTAAAGCTCCAATTTTGCTACAGGAGCCCACTTTGTCTTAAATGTAGTGACACTAACCGCAAACTAATGTTAGCTACAACACCAATGTTAGTTAGCTATGTCACGATAGGCCGTCCAATCATGTTTAGCTAACTGCTAGCAGCTGAGAGTTAGCCTCTAAACAACACCGAGGCGGTGTTGTAAAGTTCTCACACCATAAACGTTTTTTTAGCTCCCAAGATGCAAAGTGTGGGTGACAGCTAACGCCCGAGAAGTCAAGTCCCCCCGTTCAGCTCACCTCTTTGGATACGAACTGGTTCTCTTCGCTAGGCACCATTTCCATTTGTGCGACACTTTAGACAAGCCTCTACCCGGACAAGGATGTCAGCGAAAAAACTTTGCAGACGACAACGCCACCATGGTTTTGACCTGTTCTTTAGACTTTGGGTGCGTGGAAAAGTGGAGTGACACTTGTCCAAACTTGTAGGCTTATCAAAGTGATCCCAAGACTCTCGGTGACACTCCAAAGAAGCCGTGCTGTGAAGAAAAATGGCCGGTGTGTTCCTGCGTGAGACTCCATTCAGCCATCTCTGACGTCACGTACGCGTACGTAATGTGCGCGGGTACGTTAGTGCCTGTACATTGAACTGTACAACAGTGACATTTATTTTGGACACTCTTACTGTATTTGGGTTGCAATTTCATGTTTAAAAAATACTTGAGATCTGGACAAAGATCTGAAATAATATCTCCTTCAGGTGGTTAAAAAATAGTGTGGATTTTTACTTGCTTACTCAAGCCATTGATGAAACGTTTCCACCCTCTTCTGTCTCGTGCCATCTTCTCCAGCTGGGTCCACGTCAGTCCGACCTCTTATATTATTGTTCTGTACTTCTCCAGGTTTTTAGGCTTTTCTCTGCCCTGTGGGTTCTAGGTTAATGCCTGTTTGCTTATTGCTGTTTTGTTTTTTTCTGAGGGTGTGAGCAATCCACCTCCACCTCCCTCCAGGTTTCTGATCCTTACAGCAGTATGGTCTTAACATTGGAGTTCAAGATCTTCAGCTTGGTATTGAGTGAGATGTTTTTGGTTTTCCAGATCCTGTTCACCATGTTAAAAGTTGTTGTTACGTTTCCTATCCTTGGCTTTACATCCTCTTCCGCCTCACCATCCACAGTGATTACACTTCCAAGGTATCTGTCGAATGCCTTTTCAAAGTCAGTGAAACTGATATAGACAGGTGTGTGTCTTTCTATGGATTGTTCCATGATGATCCTGCCGGCAGCAATGTTGTCACTGCATGACCTTTCATTCCTGAAGCCGGCTTGGTTTTGTCCGAGTTCATCATCCACTCCATTTTGTAGTCTCTCTCAGACAGCGGTTCTCAATTATTTTCTGAGAGCAGTGAAGCATACAAGCGTATTCAAGAGTCAAATTGCGTGCTGAGTACGACAAATCCATACATGTTGGCAGGTCTGCACTAATATTGAAAGTCCTCCCTGCCTCTCATGCACCCCGACAGTTCACCCCCACTCCACACCACCCTCCCCCCAGGGGGCCCGCCCCACTATTTAAGAAGCACTGCTCCAAGATAATGCGATTGAGCACTTTGCCTGGTGTTAATAGCAGCATGATACCTCTGTGGTTGTTACACTCCCTGAGGTCTCCTTTTTTGGGTAAAACAGCAATGAGCCCCTCCTTCCAGTCAGATGGTATATTTCTCTCTTCCTCCCATATTTTCTTGATCAGCTGGTGGGGGAGATTTCAACATCAGCCAGTAGAGTGTAGCACTTGTATACACCGATATACTAACAATACTACAGGACCAGATCCAGGTTCAGAAGGAGTGGAATGAGAATGCATAAATAGACCAAAGACCAGAAGTTGAAGTTTGAGCCGGCAATTTACTAACAAGAAAATTCAGAAAAACCATACACTATAAACTGCATAAAGTGATCCAGGAAATTGAAAAGTAAATAAACGAGAGAAGGGCTGCACGGTGGTCTAGTGGTTAGCACGTTGGCCAATACAGGAACAGCCTGGAGATCGGGAAGACCTGGGTTCGATTCTCCCCTGGGCATTTCTGTGTGGAGTCTCCCTGTGTGGAGTCTCCCCGTGTGCGCGTGGGTTTTCTCCGGGCACTCCGGCTTCCTCCCACATTCCCAAAAACATGCAGGTGAGGTGAGGTTCATTGGCGACTCTAAATTGTCCATAGGTATGACTGAGTGTGAATGGTTGTTTGTCTATATGTGCCCTGTGATTGGCTGCCGACCCCACCTGTTGCCCGAAGTCAGCTGGGAAGGCTCCAGCATGCCCCTGTGACCCTAATGAGGATGAAGCGGTATAGAAAATGGATGGATAAAAGAGAGAATATTTTTCCAATGTCTCTAATTTTAACTTGAGTTATGTTGTCAATCAGACCGGTCTGTGAGTACTTTTCCCTGGTTAGGTTAACAGGTAAGTAATTTCTAATGATATTTCTATTTTTGTTGAGTTAACTCTTTGTTTAGGAAATAACCAATTACAGTATGATTCAACCCAAAATCAATTTCAAAACAAATCACACTTTCACCACACTTTCACCACAAAATTGCAAAGATCTTGAAGGATACACAGCGTGATACACTTTTCAGGCTTTTTTTCAGAAGTGTATTTCAAGAGAGTTTCAAGAGTTTTCAAGAGTTTTATTGTCATATGCACAGTAAAACTTGGTAGTTCTGCTATGCAATGAAATTCTTGCTGTGTTCATTCTTCCAAAAAAAGAAAAAGAAAAACACAAGAAAATGAATAGGAACATAACAAACATATATACCAATAAATTAAGCAACAACAACAGAAGAGACATTAGCTTTTCCAAAATGGGGTCTTGGAACAGCCTTCAAAGCACCTTTCATGTTGCTGTAGACTTGGTACAGGATGCTATTTGCCCTCATGGGAAAGCCTACATGCTGGTAAGATTCGGGGAGAACAATCCTGAAGCTCTGTGTCCACAAGACGCTGAAGTCCAATCTCCACGGCAAGCGGCAAAGCTGGCCAGCAACAGGCCCGGTAGCGGTGGCCCAGTCGCTCCAGCTTTTAGCCTAGCACGCAGGCCGCCCCTCCTGCCTCGCCTCCGCCACGGACGCTTCGCTCGCCGGGCATTGAGCTCACCAGGCCCGCAGGGTGACTTCCAATCAAATGTTGAAGTGGAATCCAGATGAGGAAATCCAAAGCTTGGTTGAGATGAGGAAGATAAAAGAGTCAATGTTCCTACCGCACTGGCAGCAATGTTCACCAATAGGAAACGGATTCACTTGAGTGAGTCCTTTTGTTAGGCTTTCTCGCTGCTGCTTGGATTGCGAGCTTGCTAATAAGGCATGTCGTCTGCTTTTGGGACACATTTTTGATGTTTCAGCCCCCATTTGTCCCTCAATAGTGGCTGTTGCTAGTTTAAGTGGTTAGCAGTCAAGAGGCCATTTTTCTTTTCCCATTCTGATTGTTTTTCTCGCAACAGTCTCCTTTTAGAATCTACAAGAGAGGGATTGGGTTCAGCATCACACTGGAGCTTTATGTGACCATCTTCTCCACATCTGAAACAATACCACGGTATGGGTTTGTGGTTTTGATTGTTCTTGTTGAGGTTGATAGATTGTGCTGCTCGCACTTTAGAACTCTCTGGCAATTCGGGCTGGTGCTTTCTTTGAATTGGTCTTACTGGTCTGTTTGATCTTTGATAGTTGGGACTGCAGATCAGATATTTGTTTCTTTAAGTCTTGTATTTCAGATTTAGTCTCTTGTCTTTGGTCAGTACTTTGCTGTGTACTGTGTTCTTCAGGTGATGGAATATAAGCACCTTGTGAGAACACTTTCTGCTTCGAGGTGCCAAAATGCTGTTTCATGCGACACTCTTTGGAGGTGCGTTTGTCTTCTTCAGTGCGAAGTATCAGAAGGAGTTCTGAATCTTTCGTGACTTATGCAAGTCTGATTGTCGCTCATCTCTCAGCAGAAAGTCAGCTTTGGAACGCCATGTCTCATAGTCCACTTCATTGTTTGGCCGGGGTACACGTCCAGAGAAGGGTCGGAGTCTCATTGTAGCCTGTGCTTGTGCTGAATCTTCGTATTTAACGATGTGTTCTACAACGGCTTTTTGCAGTTCAGGTGGGCAAATAGCAGTGAGGCCTAAATTGGACTTTGTTTTGTCTTTGGGGGGTTGTTGCAACTGTCCAGAATCTGATGTAGATGTATGAGCATGTGGAGGAGGAGCACTTGGCTGAGGGCTCACCTGTGCTTGATTCTCGGAAACATTTCCATTGACATCCTCACTTGCTTCTGTATCCTCTAGGTCCTCAGAGTTATCTTGGTCAACAGTTTCACTTATGCTGGAGAGTTCCTGCCTCAGAACATCAGCAAAGTCTTTGCCACTCTGCTTTGCAATGTCTTTTAGCTCTATAAGGTATAAGGTGTAGCTGACTGGCTAACTGCAGGTGTATAGACACTTGCTAGCGCCCTCACATGGTAAGTAACATCTGCTTGAGTTTTACTAACAAGGTTGTATGGCAGTAAAGGTGAAAGTGACTGTAGGGCTGTACCACATGTATATGCTATGATAGCCCGCACGTCTGACTTTGGGTTGAGTCTACTGGGATTTTTCTCTGAATAGAGCCATACTGGTTTAAAAAGCTATAAAGCTCTTCATCTGCTACTGTATTTGTCAAACCACTAACAAGGACCGAATTTGGAATTTTAACACCTGATGCCTGAATGACTTCCATTTTGAGTCAGCGTAAACAATGTAGTCTGGTCTCTGGTTACTAGTTTCACACCTTGTTTCCACTCCTGGCTAGCTCGCCAAAAATTTGTATGTAGCACTTGTATACACCGATATACTAACAATACTACAGGACCAGATCCAGGTTCAGAAGGAGTGGAATGAGACTGTATAAATAGACCAAAGACCAGAAGTTGAAATTTGCAATTTACTAACAAGAAAATTCAGAAAAAACATACAATATAAACAGCATAAAGTGATCCAGGAAATTGAAAAGTAAATAAAAGAATATTTTTCCAATGTCTCTAATTTTAACTTGAGTTATTTTATCAATCAGACCGATCTGTGAGTACTTTTCCCAGGTTAGGTTAACAGGTAAGTAATCTGTAATGATATTTCTATTTTTGTTAACTCTTTGTTTAGGAAAGAACCAATTACAAGTATGAGTCAACCCAAAATCAATTTCAAAACAAATCACACTTTCACCACAAAATTGCAAAGATCTTGAAGGATACACAGCGTGATCCACTTTTCACCACAAAATTGCAAAGACCTTGAAGGATACACAGCGTGATACACTTTTCAGTCTTTTCTACTCAGTTCAGAAGTGTATTTGACTTCCAATCAAATGCTGAAGTGGAATCCAGATGAGGAAATCCAAAGCTTGCTTGAGATGAGGAAGATAAAAGTGTCAATGTTCCTACCGCACTGGCAGCAATGTTCACCAATAGGAAATGGATTCACTTGTAATCACGACGAAGGTTCTAGAACTGTAGTCCATGGATCTGGCTCGCCATCTTGTCTCCACTGTAGAGGTGTCTCCCACACTCTTACAGATGTTTCAATCCAATGAAAAAGGTACAAAACGGAAAAAAACTGACCTGCATGACAGGTCATGAAGATAATAAGTCACTACAAATACTGTACATAAATCACAAGTTCACATTTACTTATAGCAACACAGCTATGACATTCACCTCAGCCTAAAATGGCGGCTCAAGTTTCCATCCCGTTGGCTACCGACGGTTTTAACTGACAAAATCACTGTCATTCTCAAACATATAACATAAATAAAATTTTCCCACCTCACATCACATATACAGTATATATTCACATATATACAGTATATTTACATATAAAATTCTCGGAAGGGCAAAATATTAACTGCGTCACAACTATTGTGCTTCGCAGCTCTCTGCACATACACACATTAGTCCTACACTATAACTACACACAGTTCAAGATAAGTTCCAAAAAACAAAACTCACCAAAAGTCAATTCTTGCTCACAAAGATGTGGTTCTGGTGGCTCATCGACCAGGTAAGTATCTTTTTAGCATCCTTAATCACTTTACATTTCATTTTTCAAAGTTGGCTCTGTGCTCTCAGCTCGTCGACTGCACTACTAGCGCTAAGAAGCCTCGCTCCCTTAAAGGGGAAGTGCTCGGTTTTGTGTCCAGGGACTTTTACTATTCTTAAAGGAACATGAAAACATTTTCTCTTTTAAGGTGACTTTTTATAAAGAATATGTACACATTTCAACATTTTAAGACATATTTATGAATTTTAATGCTCATTTGTGTAATTCAAAAGGGCATTTTACTCATTTAACAGGTTATTATTTATAAATCTTAATCACTTGTAATTACTGATCACATGGATTAAACTTCTTGTTTTAAACGTGGGTTACAAGAGCCTCTGTGGGACTATCTTCTGACCCTGCTGCCTTGCTTCACCGTAGAGACTTTATAGCCTTTTTTATTTCAAATCTGTTTGAGGGGGCACAGGTGATCTCAAACACAAGTGGCGGGTAGAATCTCTACCTCATGGGCGGGCAGGGGTGGAGGCTGTTAAGCAACTCTTTAAAGTGCTCTGTCCACCTTTTGACTTGTTCCTCTTTAATGTTAAGGAGTAGTCCCTGTCTGTCACGGATGTGTGTGTTTGATCGGCTAAACTTTCCGGTAAGTTTCTTGCTGGTCATGTAGAGATCCTTGAGGGTTTTTTTCCCATCTTTTTCCATCTGCTTCTTGTTCCAGTGCCTCAGTGTAATTCACGTGTAGCACTTTTCTTCACCTCCTTGTTTGCTACTTGGTAATCTCTGCGGGCTGCTGCCTTTTTGCTCTGGTTTTGCAATTGTTTCGTGAGTCCTTTTTTTGCCCTCCTTTCTTTTACTCTTTTCAGCGATTCTGCTGGGTTTGTGATTTGTTTTTTTCCCCCCGACCACTTAAAGTGACATGTCTCCTTCAATATGTTTCTTAGGTTGTTCCAATGGTCTTCCACCGGAGTGTGGGGTTCTTGCAAGGCATGAAACCCATTCTGTAGCACGGTTTGATACTGTTCAGTTGTTCCTATGTCCTGGAAGGGCTGAGTATTGAACTTTGCTCTTTTGGGGGTTGATGCAGCATTTCAGCTTCAGTCAGAGTTTTCCAGCCAGTAGGAGGTGGTCTGACCAGAGCCTGCACCCCTGTTCAGACATCTAAGAGAGAGCATATGAACTTCCTGTATATACATACAGTATGTGGCCAATTCGGGTTTCAGAAGTGTGGTCAGGTGATATCCAGGTGGCTTTGTGGATCCGTTTATGGGGGAAGACAGTCCCTCCAACGACTAGGTTGTAATCTGCACAAGTATCTGTAAATCTGTTCTCATTTTTGGTCATGATGCCTAATCCTTGCTTTAGCATCACCAGTTCATAACCATTATTGTCCTCTCCGACCTTGGCATTCATGTTGCTCAAGAGCAAAAGGGTGTCTGTTTTTATTTCCTGGTTTGGAGTAGATGTTGCAGCTGTTTGTGGAAATTGTCCTTTATTTCCTCATCACTGTTGTCGGTAGGTGAATTGCACTGTATGACTAGAAGGTTCATTCTTTTATGGGTGGTTTGGAATCTCGCAGTGATAATCCTTGAATTGATGGGCCTCTGAGCTTCTTTGAAGAGCATCAGTGCCACTCCCTCTGTGTGTGCTGCGTTTTTATTGAGGTGTCCAGAATAGAATATAGATTCCCCGTCGGCCAGTTTGACTTCTCCTGTCTGGAGCCATCTAGTTTCACACAGGCTGGGAATGGAGCTCCTGTATCTCCTCATCCCATTTGCAATGACTGATGTCTTTCCTGCTGTGTCTATGGTCCTGATGTTGCAGGTGGTGATGTTAGTAGACTACCTAGTGAGTGTTTCCCAAACTTTTTTTGCATTGTGTACCCCCAGAGTCTTTCTGTCAAACCATGAGTACCCCCTCACTCATATGTGTTGATAATTCTCCAAAAGTAGAATGTAACACAACTTTTAGGATTTTGGTCCAGCTGTGCCACAGGTTATTGTCTCCCTGGGGAAACTAGCTGTAGTGCACACGTTCCGTTTTATTGTCTGACAAGACTGAGAATATTTACTTATCTTGGAAATTAAATGTTTCTCCTGGTTGGGAATCACTGACCTAGGGTACAAAAGGTTCTGATGCAACCTCTCCATATGGTTTTCGGTATGCATCTTTATAGTCTCTTGAGCTTAATTGCTTGCAGAGGTTTCATCTACTAGAGGGTTTTTTTCTTCAATGCTTCAGCAACAATGTGGAAACCCCAACCTGGAGGACCAGATGCTGACTTTCGTCTGGACGCTACCACTTAATACCTACCCATCCATGCATTTTCTATACCGCTTCATCCTCATTAGGGTCGCGGGGGCATGCTGACTTCGGGCGACAGGCGGGGTACACCCTGGACTGGTCGCCAGCCAATCGCAGGGCACATATAGACAAACAACCATTCACACTCACAGTCATACCTATGGACAATTTAGAGTCACCAATTAACCTCACCTGCATGTTTTTGGGAATGTGGGAGGAAGCCGGAGAAAACCCACGCACACACGGGGAGAACATGCAAACTCCACACAGAAAAGCCCAGGAGAGAACTGAACCCAGGTCTTCCCGATCTCCAGGCTGTTCCTGTATTGGCCACCGTGCGGCCATAATACCTACCCGACTTGGTTAAACCTGCCAGGACCACGACGAGGTAAGAAGCAAAAGGGGAACACGGCAGATTTTTGGTGTAGATTAAAGTGTAATACACCAAGTTGTCCACTGGGTAGCACAACTGCGCTCTCGCTGTGCTTTGGTCAGCACTCATGTTTAAAAAAAAAATGTACATTCATGTTTTAACCAGGGCATTACCCACCGAAACAGTTAAGAAATTTAGTTTCCGCACTTATAAATACTGTTTGTTTGATCATTTCTTAATGCATGCCACAATTAAAGCCGCTGACGGTGATAATTTATAAATACGTGATAATACAGGTAAAATATACAGCATACAAGTAGGCCACGACTGTTAGAAATCCCACAATTTTTCCATGTTTCTTCCTCAAGCAGTTGAGATTTCACACTTTGCTTGGCGGTCCTTGAACCAATGTTGCCAACTTTGCGACTGTGTCACTAAAATGTGGCGACTTTCCAAACCCGACATATTTTCTCAAAAGTGACTAGTGGCAAATCTAGCGACTTTTCCTGGCGTTGTTGGAGACTTTTCTGGTATTTGGGGACTTAAAAGTGAAAGCACGCATTGTTATGCAGTTTCTGTTCTCACTGAGCAGCAGTGGGTGCGGCTGAGAGGTCCGTCCCATCCCAAAGCAGTCATAAACGGTCGGTAAACAGTCAGCTCCCACGGCACACTGATAGCATAATGGAGCTCTACGCATCCAAAGTGCGAATGAATCATACATGCACAAGGTGCAATGCCACCGGCGTTGAGCTCTCCCTTGTTTTACAGAGCAGGATCTAAAACATAAATGTTTCTTAATCTTCATTAAATCACTACCAATTACACTCAAGCCTCATTCGGATTCACTTACCTGTCAGTATGTCAGAACGTGTGATGCGGGAACGTTGTATGATAAATTAAATAAGTAGGCCTAAATGCAAGATAAAGGTGGAGGCTGGATGCGAGTCCGGATGTAATGCCGCAGGCTGATTGTCTCCTGCATGCCGCGCTACATTGATGCAGTAATTCATGCAAAAGAAGGCCCGGCGAAGTACTGAGTGCATAAAAATGAACATACTTTGCAGAAGTCTGACATTTCTGTTTAAAATATCTATTTTTAAAATTAATCTTAGGTTAATAACATTAATTATCTGTAAGCAATAATCATCAAACTTGCAAGAAATAAAGGCTTGAAATATTTCACTATATGTGTAACTATATAATATATGGATAATACTTTCTGAAAACAGTAACAAAAAATATTGACGTTTTTCATTATACTGTCATTTTCTTTTAGGAGTGCCTGTATAACATGGCATCTCACCAGCAACATAGTGCAAAGCAAACACCAATTAGCCTGAATATCTCCGCCAGCTGTATCAGCATTATTATTCAAACAACATGAGCGAGGACGCTTGAAGTGTACTTTACTTTGTAGTGACATTCCAGTACTGTATTACTACCTCCGTTACAGTGCAATGTACAGTAGGGCGCCCTCTGGTGGGCACAGAATGTAATGTAATTCATAAACGACGCCACAACATAAATGTGTGAAAGGCCAATCAACTCAAAGAACTGTTATATTTGTCATGCATTGGTTTATTTTTTTATTGTCCTTAAAAGTTATTTGTGGGTTTCCTTGGCTAAAAGCAACCCCCCCCAAAAAAAAACGCGACTTCAAACCCGGAAGTTAGATGTTGTAAACTACGGACGGTAGATTAGGACATTTTTGTGCTCAAGTAAATACAATGGACAATATTAAAAATGCAGACAGAGACTACAGAGCAAGTGAATTTGTATACATATTTAATGTCCATGCAATACATTTTTGTTTACTAAACATTTGCAGACCAATTGATTGATAAAAAATACTGCAAATTGATGGTGATGAGCATTCGGTTTGCTTTCATCCTGAGCAGCATCAGCTATTGTCACGTCAGCTTTCTGCACACCTTCATAAACTTGATAAACACTAATAGGCTGCATGAAGGGCTGTCATAATTAGAAAATAATGTTAACAATATAAAAAAAAAGTCACTTATGTTGTCATTTTGTGCCCTTCTTACTTTTCAAATGATTTATCTTAAATTGAATACGTTAAGATGTGTGTGTTTGGCTGGGCATTACTATAAGAATGATATCAGATATTCAAATCTGCCTTTTCCGTCACATGAGATGCTTTACCTTTCATTCATGGATCTGCATAGGAGCTCGGCAAGCCACCAACACCGTGACCTTTAGGGAATAATATACTCACAAATGTACTTTTTCAAGCTGCGACACACCTCGTCGTACCACTTCCCCTGCGCAGCCACTGAAAGAGCGACACAGCTCTCCCTCTTGGTTCCTGTGGGCTGCTTCTTGGAGCGATCCCAGTTGAGGTAGCTGACGGGCTGGCTGTTGACGTCAACATACTGGCCTTCTTTCACTATGTCGGCCACACCGATCCAGAAGTCCTTGGAGCCTGGAGAACTCCTCTTGGCGTAGTCTCGCAGTTCATTGTTCTCCATAGCATCTCGCGGCGTTGCGAGGGTACCTCCCTGGGCAATGCAGTCTTCATTTGCCTCATGGTAGTGCTTGGGTTCCTCAATTGTAAGATAACACTTCCTGTGAACTTTGATGCCACGGAGGCACACTAAGAACGGAGAGGATACATTTAATACTTACTGTTAATACAGATGATGTGGAAAGAGGATAGCACCTACCTGTCTGCAAGGCTTGCATCTCTTTCAGTGAATTCACCTCCCGCCACAACTTCTCAAGCTGCCCCTTCACGTCGTCATCCTCTGCAACTCAACAGACAGGAAGATAATATTAGGTGAGGTCAACATACTGTACAGTATGTAATGAAGACACTGTCTGCTGAATGTGTAAGCTTACCAGTTGCCTTCCTGATGCGAGGCGGGCGTCCAGAGCTGGACCGGACCAGAGAGAAGCACAGGACGAAGAAGACGGGGAGGCCCAGACGTGCCATGCTGGAGACCAGTGCACACAGTAGTACACTTTGTACTGCCGTGAAAGGAGTCAAAAAGTCTTGAGGACGGCCCAATATATACTAGCCTTCTGTACGCTGCCACTGCCATTGGCCCACATGATGTTTTTTTATACGGAGGAGGTGACGGAGATATTAAGGTGGAGTGACAAATAATGCCTTCCTTGTGAGAAATATTGACTTGGGCTACAGTGCACAGAGCGGTGTGTCCTTTCAAAAACTACAAGTTCATTGACTGTTGCTTTGTTTGGATCTTCTCAGCAACATATTTGGATGTGCCAAAAATATTACAGCATGCATGTTGTCAACACAAAACAGAACACTATTGAAAAAGTGTTCTCATGAACGTTAAAATGTTTTCCTGTTGCTGTCTTTATTGCACGTTTGATTTAGACTATCATAAAGCGTATACAGTTGCGCTCAAAAGGATTCAACCCTCATTGAAGATTCTATTTGCAAAGTTGATCAAATGTTGCACTTTTGACTGGTACTGTATGGCAAAATTGTTTTAACAGCATGTTTATTATTGTGTGTGTAGTTTGCAGTGGTTAAAGTGCACCGCACCATGCTGAGATGAGTTTCGAGAATTTTGGTTTCGTTACCTTTATTGCTGTATATTTTATAATAAAAGTTTAAAAAATGACAAATTCATTGCCTCATTGCTTTGCTGATCAATTTATTCATGTAAGCAAAGTGGACAATGAGAGACTAAAATAGTGGCCACGGATGTATCCAAAAAGCAAACCCAAAACCAAATTCTGTTTTCCTTTTCGTCAACACAATATGAGTAACACATTAGCACAAACTAGGGATGCTCCGATCGTTCAGCCTCCATTAATGAATTACTAATTTTATTAGTAATTACCTATTTTTTGGGCGGCCTGGCAGCCAAGGGAACTTGGAATTGTCCTGACTTTTCCCCTTTACACTGCAAGCCTGGCCAATAGCACTCATCATAGATAAACTGAAAAATGTATAATTCATGCATGTGATTGGCATCGGCCGATTTAAGTCCTGGATGATCGAAATCGACAGAATAAAAGACTGATCAGAGCATCCCTAGCACAAATATATGCACACAAACATAAACATGCACTTTTTCCTGCTCTCTGACACACACACATACAGTATGTAAAGCATTTCTATGCAGTACTGATATGAATTTGAAGTGTCTACATAATATACTATTAAATCTTCATAATAATCAATATTCCTTTCGGTGTTAGCTGGTTTTAATGACGTGATCATTTTGAAGGTGTTGACAGGTAAGAAAATGTCTTAAGATAGTTATGTCAAATTACAAAATGACATACCTCATCTGAATAAGACATCAGGGTGTAGTACAGACAGTCCAGCATTTCTATTTGACATCTAAGTGCAAAGATGTTCATTCTGAAAATAGCGAATCTATCAGGCCACGCTTGTTTTCAGGCACTGGCAAGTACAGTAAATACAGTAACTTTGCTCAGACAGGTCAAAAAAAGTTTTCCCAATTGGCAGTCTGACTGATGAAATCATCCTTCTCCTCTTCGCACATTCTGATTTGTTCCCATTTGTCATGTTTGTACTGAAGTGGATTAGAAACTTTACCTTTCAAACTCAGATTAAGTCCTGCTAGAGCAGGGGCGTCCAAACCTTTTTCACCGAGGGCCACGTACCGAAAAATGAAAGGATGGAAAAGGCCACTTTGATATTTTGTAAGCCACATGTACTGTAGATATGCTTAATAGGGTATGTACAGTCATGGGAAAAATGATTAGGCCACCCTTGTTTCTTCAGTTTATTGATCCATTTTAATGCCTGGTACAACTAAAGGTACATTTGTTTGGACAAATATAATGATGATAACAAATATACCTCATAAGAGTTGAATTTAAGAGCTGATATCTAGCAACTTCCATGTTTTTCTTGCTAAAAACCAAAATCACTTAACTTAATAGCTACAGTACAGCATTGTACTGCCAAAAAATGTAACTCTAATGAGCTATTTTTGTTGTCATTGTTATATTTGTCCAAACAAAAGTACCTTTAGTTGTATCAGGCATTAAAATGAACACGAAACTGAAGAAACAAGGGTGGTCTAATCATTTTTCCCATGACTGTATATTTTAAGAACAAACTGCATCTCAGCTTTGTGATATAGGTGAAAAAGCATATTATTAGTATGAACTTCGGTCTCTTGCTCTTTTTTCCTCCATTTTTGCTGTAATCGTCATCAATTTTCTTTTTGTATAATAATATGTATAATATTATGACTTATTGACTTATGACTTTATTCCCATAATGTTGTAACTTTATCCCCAACCTAATATTCCAAAAAATAGAACTTTTTGCATTGTTTGTTTCTCATGATGTTACAACTTTTAAAAAATACATATTTTTTCTTTAATATTTCTACTCTATGCTACAAAAATGACGTCGTTTTTGCTCATAATATTACAAGTTTACTCTTGCAAAATGTTTAATTTTTCTGTTTACATTTTGACTCTATTCTTGCAAAATTACAGCTGTTTTTTCCATTTCGGCTGTTGTTGGGTTTTTGTTTTTAATTTTCCAACAATTTCAACTTTCTTCTTGTAAATTTTCCACAAATGGACACCCCTGTGCTAAAGCCATCGTGACAAAGAAAGATTGTCATACTTGGAAACAAATATAACACATTTTGTTAAGGGTCATTTCTTCATGTTTTATGAATAAATATCTCTTTTGATGGTTTGTTCACTGTTAGCCTAATGCAGCGGTTCTCTATTATTTTCTGTCATGCCCCCACTGGGGGACGGACATGTTTTTGCACCCCTACCCCCCGATTTGAAACACTATTGAGAAACTGCTAATCCATCCATTTTCTATTCCGTTTGTCCTCACTAGGGTCGCGAGGGTATGCTGGAGCCTATCCCGGCTGACTTTGGGGCGAGAGGCGGGGTACACCCTGGACCGGTCGCCAGCCAATCGCAGGAAATGGATAATATCTCATTATTTATCTGCACTGTACGGACTGAACTTCAAATTGAAACCAGCGAAATGCAACAAAATGGATAGCGGTGAAGCATACGAGCGTATTCACGAGTCAAATGCATGCAGAGTACGACAAATTCATAAATGTTGGCAGGTTTACTCTAATACTGAAAGTCCTTCCTGCTTCTCTCGCCCTCCCCCCCCACTATTTGAGAAGCACTGGACTAATGTTAACAGGGAAAACGTTTCAAGTATCAAGCACTTAAAGGCACAATGTGTCACATAACATACCAGGATTGGCACCTAAGGTTGCCTACCAATTACAAGCATGCGTTCACTTTCTCAATGCATTATGCATTTTTTGGGACAAGAAATGTGACACATGGCATCGGTCATCATCAAGAACAGGGAGCATTTAACATTTTTGTTATGCAGTTGAGCGTCTATGATTACAGCAGGTTAATGGGCCTAATCGCATATGAAGTCACTATGAACTGAGGTAATAATTGTCTCACTAGATGTAGCACAGTTTCAAATGATTGTGGAACAAAAACATGATATTTCTTCATGTAACAATGTACTTCATACAAGTCAAAATGTGCAAGTAACAACAAACAACATGAATACTTACAAAAGTACATGACATGCACACAGACTGTACTCTGCCACCGGGACTCTACAAGGTGAACCTCATAGCATGTCACGTCTGGCCTAATGGATAAAAGGCATGCGCTCTTTGCTGTCATTGTCTCCCTCAGGCTCCTCTTCCTCCTCTCCCGCTTCACTGGTCTCAGTACTGTCACTGGCCATCTGATGGGAAAAGGGATTACTGGTCCATCAGTGACTCTATAGTGAAATGCCGAAGTACTCACTCAACTCAACAGTGGAGTGAACCACAATGTGATCTGGAACAGATACAATCTAGGTCTAAAATGCTATCTCTTCCATACCGCGACAAGCCATAACGTTAGGTACATCTGTACAATCTGATGAGCACAATACACAAGCTGTAGCAAAACATCTACAGTTCCTGAATAGGGTGTCATTGTGTTGTACTTAAAGAAGGTGAGCACAGTAATCCCTGGTTTATCGCCGTTAATTGGTTCCAGACCCGACTGAATTTCCGTGAAGTAGGATTCCTTATATATAAATGGAATATTTTGGTAATTATGAGCATGGAAGACCTTCTAAATACAGATGTAACATTATTAGAGCCCTCTAGACATGAAATAACACTTCTATACTCACCTTTACACTCATATTACCCAATATAGTAGACATAGTAACAGAAAATAAGACATATTAGAAATAAATAAGTGTGCCATACTTTTTACATACAACCAACCATTCACACTAATGGAGAATTTAAAGACTACAATTAGCCTAACATGCACATTTTTGAAAAGTGCGAGGGTAAAACACACACAAGCATGGTGAGAACAAGGAAATTCCAAACAAAGATGTCCAAACGCCGATTCGAACTCTCAATCTCCTGACTGTGAGGAACATGCTACCCACTCAGCCACCGTATGAACCTTAAATAACCATAAAATGAACAATTATCAATGTATGTTAAAACATTCAAAACAAATATTGTTCAAATCAATAGCAGACTTACTTTAGAATAAATCTGTTTTAGAACAACACATACATTTAAAACGTTTTCAGGAGGACCTCAAAATGAAAATCACTCATATCACTCAATAATATATAATACATTAGAAAATAAGATTTGACCTCCTCTCATTATTTAGTGTGGTCTGAATTGTAGATTTTTATTGCCGTTTATACTAAATTAGTATCATATTTAATGCTGCGTTGTATTGTACATGTACTTAATACCTATGTGTATGTAAAATAATAACACAGAATTTTGACATAGCTGTTATATTATATAAGATGTTATATTAACGAAGACTTTCACTAAGAGATTTGAAAAAAAAATTGTTATTATAGCAATAGTTTTTACCAAGGGAGTAGGCGACTTCTCGACATCCAGAATGAGTTTTCCAATATTTCCTCTGTCATGAATTCTCTGCATGGCCTCTTTAACCTGGCAATAACAACAACAAGAAAAATAATTACATTAACTCCTTTTTTAATATAAACTGTACAGCAGTGGTCCCCAACCTTTTTTGACCCACGGACCGGCTTGTGTTCCCACAAATCTCCCGTGGACCGGGGCAGGGAGGGAAGGGGGGGTTCGTACATTATAGCGATCTAATTTATCTTATTTATGATGTATTGTGTAAAACTAAGACATGAATAACATCAAACTAAAAGCACAAAATGAATGCCGACCCACCCTCCACCAGATTAAGTTCCAGCCAAGTTTTTCCAGACAGACTATTACATCGCTGTTTGACGTGTATGGTAAACGCAGTGCGCTAGCATGAATTAACTTGAGACAAATGTGCACATTAGCACTCAATAAGTCATCAAAACTTACCTTTATGCATTCCCACATAGTATCAGCATTTGACACCAAATATGAGGTGAAAGAAAAATGGTAAAACTACAGTAGTAGTCCATCTGCGCGGCATGAGATAAAGTTAGCACACGCACAATGGACATGCGTCAAGTGAGACGGATGTAACAGAGAGAATCTGGCCACTTTTCAAAATAAAACAAAAAAAATGAAATCATGGAAATTATTTTTTCTTTCTGTACCGGGCCGCGGCCCGGGGGTTGGGGATGACTGCTGTACAGGACCAAGAGTGCCATTTACTTTAGTTATAGGCATGATCTGTGCTGTAATAAGGAAACTGCATTTGTTAAAAAGTTCAGGAAAACAAGCAAACTGTACAGTAAGTGCTCAACGGTAACAAAATGTGTCTGTGTTATACTATGTTAGAATAACATCACTCTTTTGGACCATCCTGTGCATTCCCCTGATCTAAAGCCAAAGTGGATGCCCTCCATGAAGCCATCTTCACCACCTGGGGCAACATTCCCACTAGCCTCCTGGAAACACTGGCATCAAGCATGCTGAAACAAATTTCTTATGTGATTGACAAGAATGGCGCAGCGACTCATTATTGAGTAAAATTGTATTTCTATTTAAGGGGTGTTTTTTTTTTTAGCTATGGTCTTACATTTTTTGATCTGCTGATGAACAGCCTTTCACTTTAATGGTTGTTTGCAATAAATTGCTTCCTCAAAAATGTTGTGTCTCACTCCCATTTCTTCTTTTTGCATTTTGAAGCTCTGCTTAGAACCTCCTGAAGACCCAACAGTGCAAAATAACATGTAAATTATACTGGTATTAACATTTTGATCAGGGGTGTATCATGTCTCAATATCAAATGTTTGTACAAGCACTACAAACAAATGAAAACAGCATTATTAACGCATCATGAGCAGTGTCCTGGCTGGTCCACCAATTATGATACACCATGAAAGGAGGTGATCCTGATTGCCATGGCAACGACGGTACCTTTAATCTCCTTATGACAAGCCAGTGCATCATTAAAATCATTTTGAAATTGCTGAGGTAAAATTATGACAACTGTCGCTTGTGATGTTTGTTGTTGACATCACTGAGGAAAAAAAGGTCATGCAAAATAAATCTTCTATCTCATTAGAGAGACGCCACTGAATGTGCTTCTTTGTCTGGAAGCCATTGCGTCACACACATTCATTGGTTGAACGTAACACAGGCCAGAAGTGAAAATAGGTCAGGAACTTTGTCTCATGCTTTGCTGCATAATTTCACATTTACAGGAAACAAACACTAATTAAAGCTGCGAGCAGCGTTGAACGGACCCTCGCACCCCCACGCAACTTGGGATTCAAGCGAGTTGGCGGGCATGCGGACGCAGGACTTGATGCCAGTATCCTGAGTTTTGAAAGAAATCAGGGAGTCTCCGGCAGAATGTTGACATGCATAATATTTATCCAGTGGGGGGGTGGGGGGTGGGGGGGTTGTATACATCTTAGTCGATGTATACACACAGTCACGGACTGGAGAGTGACCTAACCCGCCCATCAAAAATTTCGGAACGATCTGACTATGTGAAAAGGAGTTATGACATTTTCAACCAGGAGGGGGTGACACTGATGCCAAGGTGGCCGTGTGGTGATGTCCTGTCCATGCCCAAACCCACCATAAAAATTTTGCAATAATCCGATCATGTATAAGGTAGTTAGAGCCGTTATACATTTCCACCAGTTGGTGGCGCCATTGGAGTCAATATCCAAATGCAGTCATAATCAGATGCTGATCATTAACCCTCATATCAGTTTTGAATAAGCTCTGATGATGTTAAATAACGACAGTCTGATGGTTAATGGCGAGGAGCATTCCACCCACCACATGTGATGAAACTGCATGCATCATATCGTCAGCCTATTTAATGCGACCTGTATAAATGTGCTGCGATTGGCTGGCGACCAGTCCGGGGTGTAACCCGCCTCTCGCCCGTAATCAGCTGGGATAGGCTCCAGCATGCCCCCGCGACCCTAATGAGGATAAGCGGCATAGAAAATGAATGGATGGATGTATAAATGTGAAAGTGATTCAACAAATTAACTCAAGAGCAGTGGGCTTTTGTATAAGACATGCGTTTTGGGGTCAGTTCCTGTCGCCACAAGGAGGCACTGTTACTAATCGAGGAAACAACATATGGATCTCTTCAGGGTGTCATTTACATCACACACACCAATTCTTGTAGAAGTCTGACCTTGGAATGAGTCACGGAGTCGAATTACTTGAGTTTCATGCTGCTTGGCAAGTCTCAAAGGCTGTGCCTACATCCGACGGCGTAGTCTAAATTGGGCCTCTCCCAACTGACTTCAGGCAAGAGGCGGGGTACACCCTGGACTGATTGCCATGCAATCGCACCCACACAACCATTCAGACTCACATTCAAACCTACAGACAATTAACTTAACATGCACCCAGAGAAAACCCAAGCACGCAGGGGGAAAATATGCAAAAGAAAAAAAAAAAATCTGTTCTCAATCATTAGATCTCTGTGCACATACCTGCTTTAAACCAGAAATAAATAACTGGATATTGGACATTTTAGATGACTCATTCTGAAAAGCATATGATATATATGACATGAATCAGACATGTATAGGCAGCAGATGTCCATATAGATGCTTGGCAAATTACCATGCTTGATTGAGAACTGATGAAGGACTAAAATGATTTGTGATTAAAAATAGCTACACATTTGCTTGTAGTTGTGTGTCATATGTGCATTATCATATGTTATCATATACTGTATTCTGTTTTTATTTAGTCATTATACAATGTTTGTCAGGTTTTACTCCTGCATATGCTAATTAAGGCTATTATTTATTATATATTCAGCATTTTTGATCAGTATATAATTTTTCTGTCAGTTTTTACTCCTTTATTTTTTGTTTTCATGAGTGAATAAGCTATGTACATATTTTATCTAGTAATTCTACCATTAAATATTCTTCATTCTTTTCTTTCCCTTTTAGCCCTTTTAGAAAATGGTAACATGGAAACATGTTAAACGTCGGAAGTGAACAATTGCTGAGACTCTGAGAACCGGCAGGATTAAAGAAGCTCTGTCTTTTTCTTACATGTTGAATTTAAATTCAATTGTCCCTAAAGGGACTTGGAATGAGGATTTGTCTATGCTGTTGTCAATCTACTTGCAACTTGCGTTGAAGTGACTGATGTGTGGTCCATTGGCTTTTGTGTAGGAGTGAGCTAATCGTGCAGCAAGAAGATGCACAACCTACCCACCATCTGTGGGAGAATGTCCACAGATGACAGTGTACCACAAAAATTATGAGTGACATCAGATTATTTGCTAGCCAAGACAAGTATATTACTTTTATGAAACTGTCTATAGTTTTCTTCTTGCTTTGTATTTGGACGTACGGTAGCTGACTTTTGTGCAGCTGGCAGGGGATCAATTGCCACTAGTGACTAGTCCAGGTACCCTTAACAGCATTTGTAGTACAGAAGATAGATGGACGGATAGTATTCTGTTTTACATTTCATTATAACTAAGTATGTCTGTTTATCGGCCAACCGATATTATCGGCCGATATTGGCATAAGAATTATTATTAAGAATTATCGGTTCATATTGACTTTCCTGCTGATAATGATATTGGCACGCGAGTGATGACGTGCTCAACAGAGCAACAGGTTGCTGCCTCTGTATGTCTGCAATGTGGAATTATATCCAAGTTTGGCCTTCTATTGTAAATATGCAATTTGCAATGACTATTAAGCACGGGTTATGCGAGGGGGAGGAAGGTTTCTTCCTAATCTCTGATGTTTCGTTCATGGTGCATTTGTGCTGCGTTCATGCGTGATGTGGTGAATGACCCCACTTTATAATTTCAGTGATTGTATGAGTACAGAGTTTTATACTTTGTTACTTTGTTCTTAAGTGGGTGTTTGTGTCACATAAAAATGTGTAGCTTTCCAAACTGTATCACTACCAGCAATGTTTTGGATTCTTATTTGTGAATTTATGAAGACGAACCTGCCTTACTTGTTAATAGTAGGAGAACATGTTATTGTTTAGTTGACGATTGGTGAGACAATGTGTAATATAGATATGGCACTTTTTTTTATAACTTGTATAGCATATTAAACAGTGATTATTTGTGAAATGCATTAGTGGCATCACAATAACACAAGAAGCACAATGTGTGATTATAATTGGGTCAGTGTCCTGAAAGGGGTACCACTGAGGGTGGTACCAACCAATCTCCCGGCTGGGCATGCCCGAAACACCCCACCAGGGAGACGTCCAGGAGGCATCCGGACTAGATGCCCGAGCCACCTCAACTGGCTCCTCTTGGTGTGAAGGAGCAGCGGCTCTACTCTGAGCTGCTCCCGGATGACTGAGCTCCTCACCCTCTCTCTTAGGGTCCAGCCACCCTACGGAGAAAACTCATTTCCGCCACTTGTATTTGCAATCTTGTTCTTTCAGTCATGACCCAAAGCTCATGACCATAGGTGAAATTGGGAACATACATTGACCGGTAAATTGAGAGCTTTGCCTTCCGGTTCAGCTCTCTCTTCACCATGACGGTCCGGTATAGCGACCGCATTGCTGCAGAAGTTCCCTCATTCGTGAACAAAACCCTGAGATACTTGAACTCCTCTGTCTGGGGGCAAGACCTCAATCCCAACCCGGAGGGTGCAATCCACCCTTTTCTGACTGAGAACCATGGCCTCGGATTTGGAGGTGCTGAGTCTCATCCCAGAAGCTTCACACTCAGTTGCAAACTGTACCAGTAAATGCTGAAGGTCACAGCCTGATGACGCCATCAGGACCACATCGCTGCGGCCAGAAATTCTGTCCATGAAAAGTATGAACAGAATCGGTGACAAAGGGCAGCCTTGGCGGAGTCCAACGTTCACCAGAAACAGGCTTGACTTACTGCTGGCAATGTGAACCAGGCTCCTACTCCAGTTGTACAAGGACCAAACAGTACGTACTGTAGTAGCGTGCCACCAATCTGGTACAGTACTTCTGGAGTACCCCCCACAGGACACCGCGAGGGACACGGTCGAATGTCTTTTCCAAGTCCACCAAGCACATGTAGACTAGTTAGGCAAACCCCCAAGTACCCTCCAGTACCCTTGCAAGGGCGTAGAGCTGGTCCAGTGTTCCATGACCAAAGACAAAAACCACATTGTACCTCCTGTAGCCGAGGATCCGTTGTACCCTTCTCTCCAGCACCCTGGAATAGACTTTCCCAGGGAGGCTGAGGAGTGTGATCCTCCTTTAGTTGGAATACACCCTCCGGTCAACCTTCTTGAAAACAGAAACCAACAACCCGGTCTGCCAGTCCAGAGGTACTGTTCCCGACTTTAAGGCAATGTTGAAGAGACGTGTCAGCTAATATAGTAGTCCCTCAACATCCAGTATTATGTACTTTGACCAAACACCGACAAAATGTGTATGCATTGCAGATGTAACCAGCGTATTCTGCACACAATGTAACTCAAATGTAATCGCTGAAGACTGTATGCAAATGAGCTGACTTCTGATTTGACACACAATGTGAACTTCTGAGTATATGCGTGTTATTTCTCAGTTTTTCGTCCAAATTAGACAATAATGAAAGTGACTCCAATTCAAAATCAGAAATAAGCCGTAACGTCCAGGATACGTGTTACCTTCAGGATTTCTACTGATCTAATTTTTTTCTAATCAATTCACTTTAGGGAACTGTTTTTTTACATCATGCTTCCGCAGAAGGTGATGTGTGTTACTGCAGTGCAATGCAGTAACAATGTTTTAAAGAACATATATAGTGATATATATGATATGGTGATATACTGTATATTAAAGTGATACTTTTATTTTATTTAACTATTTTAATTAGCAAATTGGTTAGAAAATAACTTTAAATTTTGCTTGCTATGTCATGCTTTCAGTACCTCTTTCAAGAGACTAACCCAATTACAAGAGCTGCGACCTGACGTTAGTTTGTGGCAAGAGTTGCTGCCTATATATTGGTATTGATTGATATCAATATCAGAAATGAAGTGCTGGACAATACCGTTATATCATATATCGGTAAGAAAGTCAGTAACGAGCATCTCTAATTATTACGGGTGTCACGAGAAACTCAACCTCATGAGACGAGACAATTAACGAGATTGGGGCCACGGGAACGGGTGAGACTAACATTCATTTTTTTAAAAAGTACAATGAAAAAATATGACTGGACAAACAAACTTTTTCATTGAACCGTGTCACAAAACAATGCATGTACGTTTTGAAATGTCTATTGTCTCAAAAATTGGCACTAAATTATATTATTGTCACTATTTTTGTAGACCAAATAAACCACTAATATTATGCTGGTATATATAATAAATAATAATAATTATTATCATTATATTAATCAGAACAATGCAATATCTCCTTTCATATGTCATATTTCACTCTGTAAAGTTGTGGAATTGCCATTTGTGCCATACATTTGCAGCATTTCTTGAAATGCTGGCTTTTCAATGTACTGAATAGCAACATTTCTTTTGCAATGTAGAAAAGTACACTTTCTGTGAGCGCACACAATTTTGCACTGTTCCGCTCCGCAGCTCCATGTGTAGTTTTTTTTCCCAGATGGGAAAACTGGGTCAGGTGGATCGTTTGTGTCGATGGGTTCACCTTGTACATTATTAATATTCCCACATGGAGGCTGTGGCATTTGGCTTTGCAAGGACCTTTTTTCCTCATAACTGTTACTGCATTGCTCCTCACGAAGCTCCACTCATTTGCTGTGTGTGTATGCTGGCGGCCCCGCCTCCCCCCCCCACACAGAGACTGAGACTGTATGACTAACAAGAGGTGTCACGTTGTGAATATGAAGTGTCTAGGTGCTGAACCAATGCACAGAGTGAACACTCTTCCTGCCTGATTGGAGGCGAGAAACGAGGAAAACAGACAGACACGCACATGGCAATATATGGAGGCTGGCAAAATGATCAAGTTCATTTTCATTCATTACGTGATTAATTTATTATCACGAGACAGTATTTTTCTGAACGAGAAATGTCATAACGCGTCGATCTTGCGAGATCTCTTGACACAACTAATTATAATTCTTACCTCCTCCAAAGCCCACAGTGAGTCCACCACTGGCTTTATCTTTCTTTGGTTGTAGAGACACAAAAGTTTGTCCATCACTGATTTCACCAGACAGGATCTTCCCTGCTTGAAGAGGAGGTTGAGGAGCGAGAATCCTGCTATGACTTTGTTTTCCTCGTACAGTTTAATAGGGTTCACCTTCTCCACCTGCCACCACTGGGAGGAAATGACAAACAACATGTTTCAGGGAGACCAATTTTTCATTTGCCATAAAATGTGCATGACATATAGCAACAGGCCCGCCTCCATCAAATGAGGATGACACATGGCACCGCTAACTCACAGATTTTGCAAAGCTGAAGAAACTCTTTGTCTCCCCAGTTACCATGTTTGATGCGCCTGAAAAAACAAAAATAAAAGGATTGCTGTGTGCTGCGCAAAAGGCTGGACAGAGGTGAGTGGACAATAATAAGGAAAGAATGAAGGCTGAAGAGGGGGCAGAACAATTGGAACCTTTCGACCTCATCATCCATGCAAGCATGCTTCTGCACATATAACTAGCACTAATCATTAATTGGCCTGTAATTACGTTGCTTGATTCATGAGGCTTGACAAGAATTTCAGTGATTACAAGAGGCTCAGCTGTGACTTTGTGTTTTATACGTGCAATAGCTGTTTTTTCCAAGCCTATCTGGCTATCAATGGCTGTGTTTTTAATACTGTTATCTAACAGGTTTAATTGGCTGAAAATCTTGAAACTACCCCTTTTAGCTGCATTGTGAAGTTCACAGATAATTACATGTTCTAAGCATCATTGGGAATGACAACATTGTTTACGGTAACTTTTCACAAATAATGTATGCTTCCTACCATAGAGGATGTACGTTCCCAATGGCTTCAGCAGACTGAGGCCTTTGCCTGTGTTTTCCCCACAAAGACAGTCCAACACAATGTCTACTCCCTCTGGAGATATCCTAAAACATCAACAGCAAAGTAAAAGTCCAAATTAAATCATGAAATCATATGCAATCATGCCATATGGAATGCCATCCCACAGCAGTGTGTGACCAGGCTGTTGTGACAGTGTATGGTTCTTCCACATGCTGCAGGCTCGTAAAATTTGCCCCTGTTCTTTCTTCTTATAAATAACATTTCAGACCATTCAAATTTGGCGCAACACACACTCACACACTCAATTGTGCTGCACATTCCACAATTTCATGTTCAAATGGGGCATGCTTTGCAACATGCTTTCTAACAGTATAATATTTCTCAGTAAAACACATTGTTACAACTTCATCTATCAAAAACATTTTTTTATACATGTTTACATGTCCAAAGTGTCACTATGTTAAAACAATGCCAAATGACTCCTACTTACTCCTCCTCCTATTACTACTACTCTTACTCCAACCTAGCTCGTATACAACCCACACTGCATATTGCAATGCAAATATTCCATGACTATTACTGCCACAAGTGATGCAGAGTCCATAACGAGACTGATCAAAAGCAGACATATAAAAGAAGGCATGCATTTGGGGGACACAATTTCCATGCTGCTTTGTGGCCTGGTGGTCTTGTGATTCCCTTTTGCAAAAAAAAAAAAAATTCTCATTTAATTGTACTTTGGTCTTGATCCTGAGTGGAATGTGTGTGGTGCAGAGGGATGAAAGGCATATTAATCCACTACCACTCTTGATATGTAAGGAGAAGGCATGCAACAATAGGTCACTGAAATTTGAAGATTGTAGTAACACATCTCGATGCCCAAGTATGGTGCAAATAGCGTATGCTCCACAAGTCTATGCGCAGGAAAAGTGTGTTATTGTAAAGTTGTCTTAAGCGGCACTTCTTAAATATTCACAAACGGTGAAATAAAGTCTACCCTAGATATCAATATCTAGGGTATCACTAATCAGCTCCAAATTGTCTCGATTGCAGACCTTCACTGTGCTGCTGAGATTAGACCTGCGTTGCCATGGAGACCATGACGACCAGCCACAAAACAGGTGAACCTCGCTCGGTAAAGTCCATGCGATCACAAACAGCCTGCCACTTCCTGACAATGTCATCTAATGCAATGGAATCTCATTACAACAATACATTCAGTGAAAATGCACAGCAGCAACAATGAAACTTATTGCCAATAGCTTACTTTTTGACTTCTTGTATGTAATCAGCATTTCTGTCAAAGAGATGAGTCACAGAGTCTCTGATGGCGGCGTGTTTGAAACTTGAAGCGACCCCAAAGACAGTGACATTAGGTAGCGTGGAGCACAGCTGAGTCACAGCTTGGCCCTGAAGGTGACAATTAAGTAGTATTCAATATAATTTGTGATGACATGATAAATCACATTTATTTGTTGAAAAACAACAGCTTTTCAACACAAAACTGTTCTCAAACATGATGGGATGGTGCATTTTAATGTACTTAACACTCCAATACTATTGCGCAATCCAATGAGATACAATTCTGCCTTCACAAAGTCGACTTTTGGTACCTTAAACTCCCTGTCACTGAGCAATCCGTCCCGGAGACATACCATCCATCCAAACATATCTTCCTAGCAAATGCTTTGGTCTGGATTTTTTCAGTGCCGAAAAAAACTTAATATGGAACCAGGAAAAGAGGGCTTATAAATTATCCACTTGCATCGTAGATCCAACCCGCAATCCGTCCCGGAAACGCAATCAGTTCTACGAATTCGCGAGGCCTGCGTCACTTCCTCCTTTAGCAAATTTTTACAACAGCGCTTCTGTTGAGACGTGACTTGGACTTTCATGTCTTTACTTGAGACTTTGACTCGAGACTTGGGATTAAAGACTTAAGACTTACTTGAGACTGGCAAAACACTGACTTTCCCCCACTTCTGGGGTTAACTATACTGTCTTGATGTTGATTAATGTGCTTGTGCTTGTGGTTACAGTGGTGTATAAATGCAATCCATTGTATTTTGCTATGTAAGGAAAAGAACTGTGACCACTTAGGAGGAAATGTACGGTACTTTTACGCTCATGTAAACATGTAGCTAACTAACATACCGGAACTAAAATATTAGCAACACCTATTACCCTTCAAGGTCTCCTATTATGCTAAATTCACTTCTTAATGAAGCTTGTTGGCCGCACAATCAGCAGAAGGCCTGCTTGTATCTCCATTAGAACATCTCTGTGTGGATTTTGCATGTTGTTCCCATGCGTGCGTGGGTTTTCTCCGGGTACTCCGGCTTCCTGCCACATTCCCAAATATACGCATGTGCGGTGAATTGGAGATTCGAAAATTGTCCCTAGGTGTGAATGTCAGTGTGAGTGCTTGTTTGTCTATATGTGCCCTGCAATCGGCTGGCGACCAGTCCAGGGTGTACCCTGCCTCTCATCTGAAGTCAACTGGGATAGGCTCCAAGCAGTATCGAAAATGGATGGATGGATGGACCTTCAGTGATGTTCTAACAGCTCCATGATTGCTTTTGAAGTTTTGGGTTTTATGACTACTGCCAACTGTCAGTCGGCTATAAAAGTGGGAGTTCTAAGTATTGTGTTTTTCTTCAGCGAATAGGCTAACCTAGCATGATGTTGCTGTTAAAATGTGACTATAATGTTGCCAATTACTGCCAATTGCACTGTAGCTCACATACCTATGCTAGTGTTGCCAACATTTGTGTCCTCCAATCCCACTGCTTGCTGTGGAACCTTGGTTAGCTTCTGCCCTGGTTAGCATGTTTGTCCATTTATCATCAAATATTTACACCATCATTTTGCCTCAGTTTGCATACATTTTCCAGTTAGCGTACAATATGGCGTGCGTTTTGTTGTGTTAATACACTGTGTGAGTCCAACTGTGTTCTTCATGTATTTTTAATGACAAAACGTTCTTGTTAGCATCCTATTAGCCTTCCACTCACTACATGAAAACAGGAAGCGGAAGTCAGCTGCGTCGCGTCGTTGACTCTCAAAAATGTTAAAACAAAACAAGTTTTTCTAGTTTTACAATTATAGTTTTACATGCATAAAACAATTCTAAATGCATCTACATGACAAATTAAACGGATAAACAAATAGGTTACTTTAAGTTTACGTTTGGGTTCACTGGAGACATGACTGTCTCCAAAGACACGATGAGGCAGTGAGATCAACAGGGACACCACCTTCATATTTTGCCGTGAGCGATTTATTGAATTCAATAGTAGTTCTCCCCTTCTTTATAAAATAATGCCGCTTGCAACTTTGTTCGGCTCCATTTTGGGTTATTGAGGTGAGAAACGCTATTGAATTAAAAACCTGACACATGTCACAACAGGAAGATGGTGGTGGTTTATCTTGCTGTCACGTCGTGTCTTTGGGAACAGTCAAGAATCACGTTTTAAATGAAGGTAAAGGTAATGTTCATTTGTCCCTTTCCTTCATCATTTATATGTATGTATATGCATTTCGAACTGTTTTCTGCATGTAAAACTATAATTGCAAAACAATAAAAATGTGCTTTGTGCTAACATTTTTGGCTTTCTGGAACGGATTAATTGGATTTACATTCGGTTAGCGTCCGTTTCGGTTAGAGTCAGACCATCTGGAACAAATTAATGACGCTACCCAAGGCTCCACTGTACATTGTTATGTGTGACATATGGCATCTATGACATTGGACAAGTGCAGAGTTGTGTACCTAATGAGAACAAGAGACTGTTATGTAGCTGATTTTTTTTTTTTTAAGTGACTTACAACAGCGCCTCCAGCTGAGTGCACCAGCACTGACATTCCCTCTCGGAGGTTGGCCACCTCAAAGAGCATCATGTAGGCAGCGACAAAGTTCAGAGCGAATGCTGCGGCCTCTGCAAAAGTCATTTCTTCTGGCAATTTGTACACAAACTCCTCTGGTGCGCAGACAACTTCTGCCCAGGCATTGTAGTTGACAAATGCCATGACTCTATCACCGATCTGAAGTGGTGGATAATAGACAGAGCGTGCAAAAAATACAAGGAACGGTGGTTCAAGCGGTGCTTAGTTTACATATTAAAACAGGTGGATGCTTTCATTTGACCAACCTCAAATCTCTTTGTAGTTTCACCCACGGACTCCACAATTCCGCAGCATTCAAAGCCGGGAATAAGCGGTGGTTTGGGAGGACAGTCAATAGTTCCCTGCCGTACCATCAAATCCAGGAAATTTAAACCACTGCAACACAATAAATTGGACCATGGAGAGTGATACTGTATACAGACAGATACCATCCCTAATTTAAGCCTTTAGGATGATAAAAATGCTCAGTTGTGATTGTCACTGTCAGAGATGTATTAATTTTCATTTAGCTATATTAGAGAGGGATATACTGACGTAGTTCTAGACCACTACAAACTACAACCACAGTACAACAACATGGTTAGACACCTCTGTGATAGTGTCCATTAGAATTGAGTATTATCATATTTGTACAGGTAGAATGTTAGTACATTCATTAGCTGTATTGGATCTCATTAGATATTGCAGATGGACAATGTCGTAATCAATAACGCCTGTATTCATCTTGTGAGGGAAACTGTAACTCCCCGTGGGGTTATATATAGTATGTTTCTTTACCCTGACCACGTTAATGCAATTTTTATGGGCAATGAGTCACAGACTATGAATGCAAGGCCACATTCAATAGTCAAGTCTCTCTGAATACAAAATAACACAAACGTATTTTCCAAAACTTTTTAACGGCAATTGGAATAAAAAAAAAAGATGCCACAATTTAAATGAAACAGAAGGACAGAATGTGCTTTAAAAATGCCTCAAAACAGGTTGCCCATTATTTACAATAAGCAAGCCCACCCCCTCACAGGAAAAAAGACCTGTGGCTTCCAGGGCTGTATTTCTCTCTCTGTCCATGTGATGTGTGTAAATCGCAGCTCTTTAAACGGTTCCATTAACAACATTCATGTTCTGTAATGACATGAAATGTGCATATTTACCATGCTTTAACGCGGATCTTCACTTCACCACGCTGAGGCTCTGGCATTGGCTTCTTTGTCACACGGAGTTTGTTGAGCCCCCCAAAGCCTGACAACACCACCGCCCGCATCTCTTTAACATTCCCGGAAGATTCTACGCCTCCCAGCTTCTTCGCAACGTCTCTGTCTATCATGCACTCGGTTTCCTCCGTCATATCTGGTCCTTCTTGTGCCATGTCGGAACCCGGCTGGTTCTTGGTGTTGGTGGTTTGCGTCTCCGCGCCTCTTCAAGGCTCACTGATGTGCGCTGCAGCCTGCACAGTGGCGCTGTATGCTGAATCGCAGACTTTGCTCACGTCTGATGCCGGCATCCACACACACACTCATGCGTGTACAACCCCACATAATCACATCATTATTGTTATTCCAGCTCCTTGAACATTTCCATTTCCAATAACTTGTCGTAATTGGTGCATGTGTTCACCATATCGACATAGGATTGAATGGGAAGTGCGCTATCTGCTGGTGTAACGCATATTACATTTGCATTACGCTTTAATGAAACTCATTCATCGCTAGTGCAGATTGAGTCATTCAACAAGTGTGGTGCCTTCAGGGACACTTGGAAATGAAGAACGCAGCTCTCATCTTTCAACATGTTCACTCACAGCAACACGGACACTCACATTCACACTAGGTAATATATACAGGCCCATGTGAAATTAGAATACAATGGTGTGAAAAAGTGTTTGCCCCCTTCCTGATTTCTTTTTTTTGTTGTTGCATGTTTGCCACCCTTAAATGTTTCAGATCATCTAACAAACTTAAATATTAGTCAATGACAAAACAAAATGCAGTTTTTCAATGAAAGTTTGTATTACAGTATTAAGGGAGAAATAAAATCCAAACCTACATGGCCCTGTGTGATAAAGTCATTACCCCTAAACCTAATAACTGGTTGGGCCACCCTTAGCAGCAACAACGGCCATCAACTGTTTATGATAAATTGCAATGAGCCTCTTACAGCGCTGTGGAGAAATTTCGGCCCACTCATCTTTGCAGAATTGTTGTAATTCAGCCACACTGGAGGATTTTTCCGAGCGTGAACTGCCTTTTTAAGGTCATGCCACAGCATCTCAATAGGATTCTGGTCGGCATTTTGATTAGGCCGCTCCAAAGTCTTCATTTTGTTTCAGTTTAAGTTTTCAGTTTTCATTAACACTGCCAGAAAGATATTCATTTAACAATATGTTTGTTGTTATGGTTTTAGTTTGCATTATACTGAGCATTATCATCTTAAAAGGCAGATGTTGTGACAATGCACTTGTATTGGATCACAGGTGTACCACATGCTGTGGACGGTGACTTAAAAAAACAACTGTATGTCCAAAATTGCTAGTTTGACAATCAATATACTTTAATTACATGCTACTGTATATCTAATTCTCAATAACCTGTCAAACAAAATTTCATCTTGTTTGTGATTTACTAAGTGTTATATATACATATATATATTTTTTTAGAAACTAGAGCATGATTCATGAATCATTCAACATGGTACTATAATTTGAGTTCATGTTCAAGCTTGCTTTCATCTTTTATTTCATGTAGTATTTTTCTTTACAAAGATAAGTGTAGAAATATTCTTGTAATACAAAATATTTTAATAGAGCGAGTCAAGTAAAAGTGGCTTATACATTATTACATAGTATGACTAGTGCTGGCATTGCATAAATACACTATTCCACTATGTGCAGTGTGCAGACAGATTCGTGTGCAATACATAAACTATGTTGGGACATTACGGGATACATTTGGCTCACAGTCTCAGGCACCATGGCAATATGATACAACTGCAGGACCATGTATCATTTTGTGTGTACTGTATGTGTTCACAGATTGTTTTGCAATATTGTATGCATTTCACATTTATTTGTTTAGCTACAAAACATCTACTTACACATTGTTGATTTATGGTAAATATGATGAACACTGGAATTATTTTTGCAGTAGTAGGGGAATTTGTGTATTACTGTTTTGGAATATCTGTGAATATTCTCAGTCCATGCATTCCTTGAATCTCTTCCTTCAGTGCCTATAGAGAACAAAAATACAGAGATCAAAGTAAGTGCAGACACCAACTGCCATCTTTTTAAAAACACTCATCACACACCCCTGTGGAGATTATCTTTAAAATACATCACTAGCATTAGGCACACCTTCACACTATTAAAAAAGTTCAGTGGAGAACTCCGGCTATAATAATGCTCAGTTTTCATTGACACCCTGAAGAGGAATTTGTTTAATAATAATGTTTAGTATTGCAGTTTGCAGTGGTGTAACTACAATGCATTATACTGAGAACTATTCATAACAGGGGTCACCAACGCGGTGCCCGCGGGCACCAGGTACCCCACCACTCCCACGACCATGAGGTGCCCGCAAGACTGCTTGTCATTCAGGTTTTAGTTAATAACGTGGGAACCCTAGAGAGAAATGCATTCTGAAATACAAAATGCGTGTTGTGGATACCAGCATTTTGTTAATGTTCTGGTGAAACAAATTTGTTTGGGTTGAAATAAGCTATGAAAATAAATGTTACAAAAATGAGTAGCTCTTGGCCATTTTCATTTTGTACAAGTAGCTCTCAAAAGAAAAAGCGTTGGAGGCCACTGGTTTATACTGTAACATATTGGTTCCCTTATCAGAGACAAAATAAAACACAAAGTATGTTGCAGTGCAGTTCAACGCCACAGTACACTACAATAAACAAATGGTTAAATTAAATAAACACTTCTCAAACAGTAGTTAGTATAATCAACATAATGGTGTGTTAAAAGCATATTATCTAATACAGCTGCAGTTTTAGATCTCTTTCATTCATGTATGAATGAATGAAGTGGCAAATGAATGGATATCATCTATCCCAGTGGTTCCCCAACTTTTTACAGTGGAGTACCCCTTCAGACATTTGACCTGAAACCATGTACTCCCTACTCCAGCACACTTAAAAAAAACACACCTTTTGATATTAACTTGAAATATTGAACACAATTAATTGGTATTATTTTTATAATAATTTCTGGTCAAAATTGTGTATTTTGCATGGTCACATTTTGGATAACGTTTCACATGAGCACTGATAAATAGCCAAGTAATCATCCAACATATCTTTTGCAAATGTTAAACATAGCTAATTGAATAATCTTGTCAGATTAAACACTGTTAATGCACAAAATAATCATCAAATTTACTTATTTGTTCATATGACGCACACAGAGCAATGAACAACATCGTGTGCTGTCTCCTTCCTGCTTTCTGCCTCGTTCTCCATTGCGCCGTGAGGCGTTCAGGAGCCATCGTAATTTGAGTGCTGGGTAATAATTGTTCTTAATTTTTATTCACGTATCCCGCTTTGGGAACCCAGGATATACAGCATTTAATGACAACTACCTGATTAACAAGTTGGTGTTGCTGAATCGTTCTCTTGCCTTTGAATTCACTGGACTCTATGTAGACCTCATACATGGCCCCACAGCCGCCTGTAGGAGGAGACACGAAAAGGTCACACAAGAACATGCTACAATTGCTGAGCTTGTACAAGTAGTAAACATAACTGAACCGATTGCCAATGCAGGACTGAAAAGTAATATTTGCTAATTGCAAAAATACAAAAACTAAAAATACAAAATCAATGTTATTTTTTTAATGAGATCAATATCTTGTTACGTGTCTGACTGAGTTCTGCCAAAAGCTTCATTATGAATGATTTCCATGTACCTGATATATCCACAACTTTGAGCGACGACGCCTGGGGGAATTTCTCCTTTAGTACCTTTATGATGCGAACTTCTCCATCAGTTTGCGTGGATAAACACCTCCACGACTGCGCAAGGACGACAGTCTGTGGGCACAGAGGAGAAATTAGCCAACCGCTATCGGTTAGCATGAGTCACGTTGTGTACTGCGTTTGAAACACCCTAGGTTTCTTCTAATTTACCTGATTCCTGAACAGAATCCGAAGTGCGGATATGACAGTGCCGGCGCCCTTAACAGCCAACATCGTCAACGTGTTATGTATTTATTCATAAGACTAGAACGAAGAGCTTACATATACCGCTAGCTTGTGCTTACACAACGTCGTCCCTCGAATATGACGTCAACATCCGGGTATCTATTGTTTTTTTAAATGAATGCGACCACTATAAACTCCCTTGGTTTGGTTTGTTTAATCAAATATTACAAAAAAAGTTTTACCAGTTCTTTGTTACATTTGTTTTACATAATTTATACATTCGTAAAACTACAATGGGTCAAACAACTTTGGCTTGTCTGACATACGGGACTTCATGAACTGTATAATTCGTAAAGTAATCCATTTATCCAACTGAGTAAAATAATATTTTTTCCTAGCACAAGACAACTTAAACACGTGATAGTTAATTTATCATTAAAAACGTATGTCATGAAGCATTACCTTCTAATGCTTAGTAAATCAAATTATAACATTTGTAGTAATAGTCATGTTTGTCTTTACAGTTTTACCGGGGGCTCCGTACAGTTTCCCTTTTAATAATATGAGAAGAAAAGGTCAACATGCATTGTATATTTGCTCTATTTTGGGATCTATTATTTGTTTATTTTATTGAGCACTGCAGTTTTTAGTGAATATACAGGGTATCTAACTGTTGCTTTAGTTATAAAACATTGCCATGAATAGTCTTCTGAGCTTGATCCTTTAATCATATTAACCATTAAAGGCAGGTCAAATGTAATGTTTACCATTAAACCCTATCAGGTTCAACAACAAAAGATCCTCCAGAACACAGATGAATGCCCTCATGTACCTCGAATGTCTCGTGGAAGATGAAATCAACATTTTATAACAGCTCAGACTGACAAGCGTATCTCTCTCTGCAGGTTGTGGAGCCATTAGTGACTGTTGACAGTTGGCTTTTGTCTCCTTTCAGGACAGCCCTCGGCTTTTGTTTGTTCACAAGAGTTATATGCACAATACAAAGCTAGGCAGCCATCAAGTAAACTATCCTTAAGTCAGACATGACCCTAAAGAGCTGGCCTTTTGTCACGGCCGCTGACGTCATTGTCCTTTAAAGTCATGTTGTTACAACATCGAGTGCAAGCAGTGTGCAGGTGGACAGCGGCAATGATGGACCACCCTGTCTTGACTTTAACTGTTCTCCTTCTCAGCTCTACTTGTTTTGCTGTGGAGGAACCAGACGCTCTGTCCTGCCCAAAACACCAGGAACACTTTGACGACTCCTGCTACGAGTTTGTGGGTCTGCAGCGCTCCTTCCTTAGTGCCCAGAAATGGTGCGAGAGGGGAGGAGGACACATAGCCTTCATCCTGAACGACGAGACACAGCAGTTCCTTCAGAAGCACCTCGATTCAGAGAAGGACTGGTGGTTAGGTTTGGCACCTGCTGCACCAAACCTCACTCTGGACACCACAGCGGGTGAGAGGGCATGTCAAATTAACCTGAACATTAAGTGCATAGGTTTTTATACCATCTTTTTACTTGTGTAGCGCTGTAAAAACATAGTAAGGACACTAGAACTGTCAATAAAGTGAAATAATAGAGCAGCAGCCAGCAGTTAATATACAGTAAGCAGTCAGGCCATTTACAAAATTACAAAATGGCACAGGTGATGTTTAAATATTGTGGCCTTTTATAATAGCACAACCTTATTTGATAAACTGAAGTTGAAATTAATGACACATGGCACTATTCATATCATTATTATGAAAAATAATAAAATATGTGACCGTAAATTTCAAAGGATTATCACCTTTTCTTGTTGTTATCGCTTTGAACAGCCGATTAGCTGGCTCATACTTCTGTGAAGGATGAGGAATAATGACAGATGTTTCTCATTTACACTGTCTTTTTAATGGGCTTGCAATGAGAGATGATCACAGTTTGCAGCTGAAGCACTGGTAACCTCAATTAAGATGATGAATGTTTTTTTCCCCTTTCATCAATCCTAGTTTCCCTGGCGTGGCTGGATGGCTCAGATATCAGCTATGATAACTGGGCGAAAGTACCCGATGCACAAGCAAGATGTGGACATATCCTGAAACAGTCAAGCTTCCAGTGGGAAGCCTCAGAGAACTGTAGCCAAGAACTTAACTTCATCTGCCAGTTTGGTACAGCACATAAACACAAATACAACTACCGGTAATTTTGTTTTTGTTGTATCAAGTTATCAATCTTGTTTTGTTTGTTTGCAGATTCTGGGAGGTCTATTGCTTGTGATGGCCAAAATGCCACATTGCAGTGTGGCTCTGGGCAAGTCATAGAGATAGACGACAGCTTCTATGGTCGAAAAACAATTCACTACTGTCGGACCAAACTCACCACCCCAGGCTCAACTCCTCAGGAGGAGTGCAGCTGGATCGATGTTGTTGACTCTGTGACAGGTATTTATTGAGATTTAAATGTATTTAACATGCACATAATCACCTCTTATTGTCAAAACAACATCCAAGTACTGTAATTAATGTTTTGCCTGCCTCTGCAGTTACTTTTAAGGCTACAGTCAACATAGACAGTGATGAATGTGCATTTGATTTTCAACATGGTCAAAAGATAAAGCCAAGCTAATGTGCAGACCTCTGCCAAGGCCGAATGCCAAACATGTCCATCTGACGGGATGGTTGGAAAAATCATGACATGCAAAGCCTTATCGTAGATGCAGCTCCATCTACTGGATCTGTTAGTGACGCCGCCCCCATTTGGTCCCAATGCAAGTGGACTGCAAGTGGACAACTGTAAATAAATAATTAGATCTGCTCTCTCTTTTTTTTTTTATCTTTGCCAAAATGGAAGTCAATTGCATAGTTTTTGCATAATTTTGCAAAATTAAAGCTCTACCAAAGCGCACTAACAAAATAACAATCCTTGCTTGCCTTTGTGACAGTGGTGAGTACATCAGCATGTTAGCATGTGAAGAGTTTCCAGGATTTGTTGCAACTGGTTATCCTTAGTATTCTGAACCATCCTCAAGTGCGTTTTCCCGGCCTCCTATCATTTAGTTGATATTTAGTTGAAAATAGTGCAGAAATTAGGAAATCACCTTTTCCATGACGCTTGTGTCATTCCAGCCAATTGCCATGGTCTGCAGGCCTGCCAAGCCCCATCAGATGTGAAGTCTTACGGTGAACCCTGTCCTCTGTTGGGAAGTTACTTGTCTGTGGAATACCGCTGCAAAGATGGTCAGATACACACATCCCACGTCCTCTTTGCCTTGAGGGCATATGAAACAGATGCAATATATATAATAATTTAACAATGTACCTCTTGTTTCATGTCTCATCTAATGACTGCCAGATGTGTGTAATTAGCATTTTCACATTTTCTCCTCCAGTTTGGAATTGCATGTTAGTGATGAAATCCTGTCACTACAAAACACACAAAAAAAATTGCCTAATGCCAGAGTTTTGTAATTCATTTGTGTATTTATTTATATTTGGTAATGTTATTTCCTCCCAGGACTACACCTGCTGATGAGTAAACTGGCGGCGGTGTTTGATAACGTCACCATCACTGTCAATTGGCTGCTGCATCCTTATGAGGGAAACCTTACATGCACTCTGAATGCTGGAGATGGCCACACTATTGATCCCTATGGCCCGGAAGAGTAAGCAACAATTTGTATTATTGCAGATACATTAGATATACCGCAGAGCCAGCCCTGGCCAAAGTGGCTCCCTGGGCGAGATTTTATATGGGCCCCCCCCCTCCGTCGGCAATGTACATAGCTTGGAAATGAAATTGAATGACATTGTTTGTACCGTTGTCTTTAATTTGTCAGATAACTTATCACCCAATTTCCATGGTTAACAAATTACAAACACCCTTACCCTAAAAATTAAAATAATGAAAATAATAAATAAATAATAATATTAAATACAATAATCAACATATAACTATTTAAATAACCACACAGTTTGTACACAGTAACTCTCTATATAAGCTACATTTACACCATGCAATAACTATATACAAAAACAAAATAAAATAACTGCACACAGAAGCTATATAAAATGCCTATATACAACTATATGCAAAACTATGGACAAAAATTATGAGACTTATTTCTTATAATTTGTAGTATTATTAATTGGGCATTGCTTTACATTTGAATCAATTTGAGTTTTTCCATATTTAAGAGTTCGCACATATTAGCGCCCCCTGGAGGCCACGGGGCCCTTGGCAGCTGCCTATCTTGCATAAATGGGCCAGGCTGCTCTGATATACCATCTATGTTAGCGTAGATGTTTTAGTAAGTACTGTACAGTTCCAAAGCTGAACACAAAACATGCCTTGACATGAGAATCCCCAGTTTTCATATACTAGGTCATATTGAGTAAAATACTTGTGAAATACTACAACATTTACAAAAATAAAGCTCAAGAGCTGTGTAAAAAAGTCTCCCTTAACAAAGTGTTCAGATTTATTTGACAATTTTAAAGAAGGGTTTGGTGTATTTATAACCACAAACAGCTATACAGACTTGATCAAAATCTTAAGACCAGTTGAAAAATTGCTAGAATTTGCATTTTGCACATTTGGATCTCAATGAGGTTTTAAGTAGAGCTACAATATGCAAAAGCAAGAAGGGGGAGTGAGACAAAAAGCACTTTGAAAAAGTCATTTATTGAAAACAACAATTCAACTGAAATAGGCTGTTTATCAGCTGATCAAAAGTTTAAGACCATCGCTCAAAAAATAACAAAAAACTCTCCAAACCAGAACAAAAAATGTTCTCAGTAGGACTCAGTAATGAGTAGCTCCACCGTTCTTGTTAATCACTTCAAAAATGGCTTTGGGCATGCTTGATGTGAGTGTTTCCAGGAGGCTAGTGGGAACATTGCTCCAAGTGGTGAAGATCAATCAATCAATCAAAGTTTATTTATATAGCGCTTTACAATAGCCCACGGGCTCCCAAAGTGCTTCACAATAAGACAAAACATTAGAACACAGCATAAAACATAAACACAAAGTAAACACAGAATAAAAACTCTATAAGAAAATGCTTCAGTGCTGCAGAGTGCTAAAAGCCTTTAAAAGTACATAAAATGGGAGTCAACAAGAACTAAAAATGCAAAAAAAATAGAAGACCGCCCTAGTCGGTGTTGAACGCCTGTCTAAAAAAATGAGTTTTCAATTTCGATTTAAAAAGGCCGACTTCAGTAGTGGTGCGAATGTCAGTGGGCAGTTTGTTCCACAGTCTGGGAGCAGCGACGGAGAAACAGCGTTCGCCCCACTGTTTGTATTTTGCCCGTGGGACTTCTAACAGAAGCTGTTCCGAGGAACGGAGGGCCCTGCCGTGATTGCGGATAGTTAAAAGCTCCGACAAGTACGACGGAGCAAGGCCGTTAATGGCATTAAAAACAAATACTAAAATTTTAAAATCGATTCTAAAACGAACTGGAAGCCAGTGGAGTGATGACAGCACCGGGGTGATGTGCTCACGTCTGGGCGTGTTTGTTAAAAACCGGGCAGCAGCGTTCTGGACCAACTGCAGACGCGAAATTGAGGTCTGGCTCAGGCCAACGTAAAGTGCGTTGCAGATGACTTCACGAAGGCTTTATAAACTTCCCCTTGCCATCCATCCCCAAATGTTCTCTATGGGATTTAAATGAAGGGAACATGCAGGATGGTCCAAAAGAGTGATGTTATTCTTCCTGAAGAAGTCCTTGGTCAAGCGAGTATTGTGAACTGCAGCGTTGTCCTGTTGAAAAACCCAGCTGTTACCACACAGACGAGGGCCCTCAGTCATGAGGGATGCATGCTGCAACATCTGCACATAAGAAGCCGCCGTTTAACGACCCTGCACTACCTGAAGCTCCAGTGTTCCACTGAATGAAAAAGCACCCCAGATCATGATGGACCCCCCCTCCACTGTGCCGGGTAGAAGACATCTCAGGTGGGATCTCCTTGTCATGCCAGTAACATAGGAAGCCATCTGGACCGTCAAGGTTACATTTTTTCTCATCTTTTTTTCCACCTTTCAATGTCCCATATTTGATGCTCCCTGGCAAAGTCTGAACGGGCAGTTTTGCAGCGTTGAAGGAGACAAGGTCTTTGAATTCGTTTTTTAAACCCTTTTCCCACAGATGCCGTCTGATGGTTATTGTGCTGCAGTCGGCACCAGTAAGGGCCTTAATTTGGGTCGAAGACCGCCCTGTGTCTTGATCGACAGCCAATCGGATCCTCAGCACAAGTGTGATTTTTTTTGGGTCTACCACTTGACTTTTTTTGTTCCATAATGCTCAGGATCTTTCAAAAAAATTTGAATGACTGATTTACTGCGCCCAACCTCAGCAGCAATGGCAGGCTGCAAGAGGCCTTGCTTATGCAGCTCGACAATCCGACCACGTTGAAATAGAGAAAGCTTCTTAGCTTCAGCCATCAGTAGGGAATGACAGTGTGAATGCCTTACAGAAAATTAAAATTTTGAGCAGATTTTGGCTTTTATAGACTGTGGTCTTAAACTTTTGATCAGCTGATATTTCAGTTTGGGTTTTGTTGTTTAAATTACAAATTGCAAATGTGTTTTGTCTCACTCCCCCTTCTTGCTTTTGCATATTGTAGCTCTACTTAAAACCTCATTAAGATCCAAATGTGCAAAATGCAAATTCTAGCAATTTTTCGACTACTATGATAATAAACATATAGGCAAATGAATACCTCTCTGACAGTGTCAAAACGGGACATTATTATCTTTGTTAAGGCAAAATTATTTTCATTGTCTTGTGGAGGGTGTATACAAGTAAAGATAGTTGCCTCTTAGAACCCACTTTATACTTTTTGATAGGACGGAGAGCACAGTAATGCACAAGTTCAAAACACCTGGACGTTTTGTGGTCACAGTGGAGTGTTCCACCAGTGACTGGCATGTGACAGCTCAAAAAGCCATAACCATTCAAGAGCCTGTGGGTCAGTTTGGTGACATCAAGTGCTATAGCACCAACACGTCAGAAGATGGCACTAACTGCACCCTGTTCTATGGCGGTGGGCCTGTAGAAGTTCAGGTCACAGTGGGGGCAGGTGAGTCAGGTTTGAATTTTAGATTACACTGTCATTATATAACAAAGTTATATCAAGTTGTTTTGTTTTGCTCTACATAGGTACAAATGTAACCTACATACTTCAGTATAAGGACCTTTTACTTGCAAACTCATCGGTTGACCAAGGGATCACACCTCACAACATTACTCTGAATGCAAGTACAGTGGAGCAAGTGGGGCGTGGCTGTAACAACCTGACTTTAACCGCCTCCAACGAGGTCACAACCCAGACGGTGTCCACTGAATTTCAGCTGTGTCTACTTGAGCCGGTCGAAGGGCTGCAGGCCTCGGTGATAGCAGAGCAGGGCCAGTGTCCCGACTCCAGTGACCTCAATATTAGTGTCTCGCTGGCACGAGGAGCCCCTGTGAGACTTCTGTTCACACTGACTGCAGGCAATATCAGCCACTCTGAGACCAGAGAGATGCTCAATGGAAGCTTACAAACGTATACTTTTGGCAGTCCAGTGGAAGGTATTCTCAAGTTGATTGCATTAATTTCATCACATAATGTACATCCACAAAACTCATAAATACCACCTTTTTGGTTACAGGATCATTTAAAGTGAATGTGCAAGCCATGAATGCCTTCTCAGCCTCTGATTTTAACGTGAGCCTAGAGAGCATATTCCTGGATTGTAGGAACTACTCTGACTTTGGAAACATGGTATGTTCTGTGCATCATTGCTCTGTTTTCTACTGACTCTTTGACAGATAGCTTTAGGTGAGATGTGTATAAATTTAAACCAAAATCTCCCCGTGTCTGCGTGGGTTTTCTCCGAGTACTCCGGCTTCCTCCCACAGTCCAAAAACATGCATGTTAGGTTAATTGACGACTCTAAATTGTCCATTGATATGGATGTGAGTGTGAAAGGTTGTTTGTCTATATGCGACCAGTCCAGGGTGTACCCCGCCTCTTGCCCAAAGTCAGCTGGGATAGGCTCCAGCATACCCCCCACAACCCTAGTGAGGACATAAGCGGCATAGAAAATGGAAAGATGGAGGTTTTATTGTGAATTTACTATAAACACTGCATATACAGTAAAGGCTTCCTTAATCAAATGCTTTTCCAACACTTTCTTCTCATTGCCAGAGTGTTGATGACTCTTACAACTTCAAAGTCAATGCCACTCCTGCCTTTGTGGTTGACTACACTAACAATGTCACACTCACGGTTCATGGAAATGCGTCATTGCCCATCAAAGGACTCCAGTATATGTGGAAATGTAGTAAGTGCAATTGTTTCATTATTCTGGTTGAGTTTAGTAACAGATTAACTTCAAGTCACTATATTTCAAGTCACTACAGGGATGGTAAAAGCTACTGTATATATCAAGTATGTTTAAATTCTCATTAATAACATGTTTTTCAGTCTTTTCCTTAGCAAAAAACATCACGCTTAAAGTTGTGACTTGGACTCGATGGTATTTCCTGACATTGTGTATGCTACGATTCACTTTTGCCTCACTTCTCTTTCCATTCCCGCAGCAGGGGACTGCAAATGCAGCAACCAAACAAATGATGAAACTCATGTGATTGACAAACAATGCCTTCCGAATCCATTTGAGATGGCTGTGTACACTGTAACTGTGAAAAAAACGGCCTGGTTTAGGAAATGGGTCCAAGTGGCCTCTCCTTCAAGATGCATCACTGTTGTTCCAGAGGAATTCAAAAATGTCACCATCAGGTAAAAAGGTGTCATGTAGAGTGCCGTTACTGATTACACTAAATTTCCTAAGTTATCAATCTTTAATATTTAAATATTATTAACAAGATTTGAGAACCTCTGTGTGAACGTTCTGAACTCTTGTTTACATGCCAGTGTTGTATTGAGCAGAATAATCCTGCTCAGGGGGTTGCTAAATTGCCAAGATGTTGCACTCAAAATTATCCAGCCTCCATTGTAAATAACATTTATTGATTTATGTTTAATACATGGCATAACATTTGTAGTGTTTGTATTGTAGTTTATGTACTTTGCAAATTTGCAAAATAAAAAGTTGAGACTGATTCAAGAGTGCCTCTGCTGATTGCAGCCAAGTACTGCACACTATTTTGCTTCAATTGCTTGACGATGCAATCAAGTCCAAACAGTTGCTGAGTCATTATTTGCAATTGCTCCATTACTAGTGCCATTGACTATAAATCCTGTTGACGTTAATATGTTATTTGGTTACTTTCCTTTATGATCACAGTTGTGATAATTGCACTTCAGTTGATGTGAGCCACGCTGTAAAGCTGACACTGAGCTGTAAGACCACATGCCCAGATGTGGATTGGTACCTTGAGGATCCAAAGCCTTTGAAGGTCATAGACTTTTCCAAATGGATAATATTACTTTGTTGAATGAATGCTGTAAGTTATTTTCTCCTTTGCCAGGATAACCGGGAAACCTGCTACTCACAAGAAGGAAGAAGGCCGCTGCTGAAGAAGCAGGAGGGCAACAGGGAATTTTTTGTGAACAGCCAACAGTTGACATATTCAAGGGACAATTTGCTTAACATCACTGTCATTGCTCAAGGTGTGTGTCTATCTTTTAAATTCATGAATGCTCAAGTTGTGGTAAATAGTTTAAGGGTGGATTAGATATCATTTCCACACAAGGGGTGACCACCAGTAAAATGTGGCACGAGGCTCAACTTTGGCTGTGAGACTTTTTTGTATTTTTGTTCAACCAGGAAAATCTGAGTTAGGCTACGCCAGGTACACCCTGCCCATACCAGATCCAGAGCCAACAAGTCGAGCACCTGTAGACCCTGTCCCCCCAACATGCAGCATCTCTCCACCATCAGGCACTATACTTGATGCATTTGATATCACCTGCCAAGCAAGTTCCTTCTGTTCATCAGGTTGTCTTTATTGCTTCAAGACAGACACGGGTGAGAACATGCAATGCATTATCGCGTTTGCATTCAACTATCACCTTGTAAGAGTGACTTTACAAAGAAAGAAGTAGAGGAAATAATAATAGGAGCATAATTTTGTTTAACGTAGTGGCAAATCAAGTAAGAATTTGATTAGGCATGTTATATTCTGGATTCCTCCTAGAATGCAAAAAAGAGCTGTATGCAAATGAACAAACAACTAACTTCTAAACCATCTAATTTGTCTTGAAGGCAAACATCTGCGCTGCAGTAATACGGAAGTTGTGAAATCCGTCTTATTGCCCATTGGAGATGAGAAGAATAATTACAATCTGTCCCTTGTGGTCACTGTGAAAAATGAGAATGAGGAAATTACCACGACTGTCTACGCTCAGGTTTGTCATCCACTTACTCAGATTATCAGCTCAAGAAAATAAAAGTTCATGGTCATGGTCATATTGCTTAACAAAGTTACATTAAGGAGCATCATCTTTATACAATTCAACATGTCCAAAAAGGAGTAGGTAGAAATAGAACTTATAAACTAGAATGTAGAAAGGCATATCTTGCCTCACTTTATCCTCACAACACATAGCGATTAAGAGTGATCTTCCTTTGCTTTTACACAGTTAATTTGAAATAGCTCAATTTGCTTCTAAAATAATGGTTATTTTCTTTAAGGTGTGGAAAAGCAACTCCAGTACTTCAGTGGATGATCTTCAGTCAGTGCTAGATGATACAGTCTCCCACTTGGAGGAGCAGGGTCTTCTCTCTGGTGAGGCGCTCGGACAAATAGTCAGCTCAGTTGCTGACGTGCTGAACACAGAGACTGATGAGGATCAGAAGGACGCAAGGACAATGGTAGGTCAGATCTTCTCCCTGTAACTGTGAACCCTGTGATATCAAGCCACCATTCCTTGTCTTTTAGCTTAGAGAGCAGATGCTGACCAAAATGGCCACGGTGCTGCTGGATTCCCCCACCAACACCAGTCAGGAGGTGCAAGTCACGGCCAGGGCTGTGGTTGGACTCACGCAGCGTTCAGACGAGCTCAGTACCTCTGCCCAGGTACTCTGCATTCGATATATACGTTTTTTTTAAGTCAATTTGTCAGGGAATGTGGACTGTTGAGGGCAGGTGGACCTAAATGCAGGAAAGGACATAGGACACGCTCCTAGAAATTCAAAAGCACAATATCAAAAGTCATCATGGGGATGACATGTACTGTAGCAAACATGACAACATGACAAAGACTGGTCAGAAACAGGGGAACTGAATACAAACACACTGTGAAAAAGACTATGAACAGGTTAACAGAACAGGAGGATTACCTTCATACTTAAATGGGTTCCCTCAGCAGCTCCTTCAGCAGCAGACTGTTACACCCACGGTGTAAGAAGGAGAGGTTCCGCAGGTCCTTCATACCAACCGCTGTCAGGCTCTACAACACCTGAACCACCTGAATCATGTTGTAGTCACAAGGTCACTTTACCCCCCTCTGTAACTGTACTTATAGTATCGGTTAGTTACATTGTATTATTTTTATCTCGCTTAATGTTTACATTACAGTACTATTTATAACTGGGTCACTTTCCGAATTATATTTTTATTTCTTGTGAAATAAGGACTTTTTATATCTTTTATACCTATTTTTTATCTGATCTTATTTCTGTATTCCTTACTTGTGTATCTTGGTTGCTGCTGTAACAAGAGAATTTCCCCGCTGTGGGATTAATAAAGTAGAATCTAATCTAAATGCTCTGCTTGAAAACCTGAGGGCTGTGGAAAGTGGAAGGTTTAAAAAAAAAGTTAAAGACTTCTGTTCAGGAAAGCATACTATTAGTTACATTACATGAAGACTCTATACATTAATGAGACCCAACGAATTTCCCACATGAGGATGGTGCAGTTCCAGGTTATTTTCATTGCCATTAACATGGCGAAAAAGGTTTGTCTCCTTAATTTTTCGGAGGATAAAGTTGTTGTTGTTTTTTTCCACCATAGGAAGAAGCAAGTTCATTGTTGGTCGACCTGAGCTCCTCCCTCAACACTATCAGTGTTCATCAGGAGGACGATGACGATGGAGAAGTTGCGGAAGGAGCGGCACCAATAGTTGAAGCGGCCAGTAATATTCTGAATGCTTCATCAAATGTAAGAGCAAATCTGCATTTGCTGCATGTTGGTTTCTTTGTCACTTTATAAAGTCCTGACTATCTTCTGTATGTGTTCTGTTCAGGAAAAGGTTTCAAATTATCTTCTTACCGGGATAAACAATGTCCAGAATGCCTTGTTGAATCATAAGAAGTTGAATGGAGATCCCATCATCATTGACTCTAATCAGATCAGCGTGTATGTCAATAGGTAAGAGGTGTTTAACATATACTCTACACGCACAGGCAACAGCATTAATAGATAATACACGAGATAAGATAATATTGATCAAGGTGTGGATCTTGATACAGATCTTTTACTGGCTCACATTATTGTACAGGTGTACTTAATTTTATGGCTGGTGGTTCTAGCAGAGATGTCTTGAAATTGCAATACACTTTCTGCAGAGTGTCCCCAGAAACCATGCAGTCGCAAGATATAAACATCCAGAGGAGCAGCGCTTCTAGATTTTCTTTCCCTTCTCTACCTGCTGATGTCGTCTCCCCGGATGAACCAGTAGATGTTAGAGTAAGTGATACTGCTAATGTGGTATAAATATTCAGTGTGTCTGCCTTTACCAAGATAATACAATTAACTTTTGACTGACAGTGTTGATTGACAGCATCATATTGTTGGCGACATAAGAAACATTCCAAAACAGTAACAGTGTCAATCAAGACTGAGCATTATTACCCTCTTAATGATATTGATTTTGGGTTTGATCTAATTCACTAATGTAGATACATCCTGTGTATAATATGTCACAGATGATGAGTTTTGAAAAGAACCCGTATTCGTGGAAAGGGGGAAATATTTCGGGAACTGTGGGATCTGTCTCTCTAACAAGAATGAACGGCACCGTCATCCCTGTCAAGAATTTGCCCGAGGAGATTGAGGTAATATAAATAAATTATAATAAATGTCCTTTATTATACTTTTTTTTTTCAATAATTTTAAATTAGTCAGAGAGGTCCCACAATGGTGTATGGAAAGTGTATTGTCCAAAATCTAGCCTAGATGCCGAATTTAGACAGCTTAAAAGTGCCTTTACTAAGCCCAAGTGGGAACATGTTATTTTGTGTGTCTGTAGCTTTCATGTTAATGAGCTGTATTTGTCCATGCCTGTCACTGAAAAAAACATATAGCTCCAAGAAGCACAATTGTGCACTTTATCCACTTTCTACATAATGAACACTGTAACTCTGTACTTGTCCAGCTAGCAACACTAGCATTGCTATGTGAGCTACGGTGCCAAGGCGCAATCCGTCCCGGAAACGCAATCGGTTCTACGCGTGCGCTTCTGTGACGTCACGTGGTGTGGTAGTTATTATTTTTTAAATGTATGAACATAAATGGTCAATAACCATACTTCATATATGTAATATATTGGGGGGTTGTTTTATTAGCAATTATTATTAAAAGAGTTAGCACGTTTCTATCATCTTATGACCTCCACCAAGACGGAGCTACATAAAAAGTTACGCAATGCACATAGCGTAGACATAAATGTAATATCCGATTAAGTAAAACAAATGTAAATAAACAGAATAAAACACAGAAAATGCAGTTATTAAACAACCGAAGCAGAATGCAATAATGGATTAATCTAGAGGATTCAGCTAGAGTTTTTTTTCAAAACAGAGAAATACCATACATCCAAACATATCATCCTTGCAAATGCGTTTGTCTGTATTTTTTCAGTGGCGTAAAAAGCTTATGTTGTAATTTTGCAAATCTTAATCACGTTGTTGTGTGTGTATGTGTGTGTGTGTGTGTGTGTGGGAGGGGGGACGTATATTGCTGCCATACAATAGACGGATAGCGTACATTACACATGACTAACGTGACTGCCGAAAAATAGGCCGATGGGATGTAGACGCGTTCTGCACATGTGTAGAATCGATTGCATTTCCGGGACGGATTGCGCAGTGACAGACTGGGCTAACATTGCAGTCACATTTTAACAGCAACATCATGCTAGGTTAACCTATTTGGTGAAGAAAAACAAAATGATCAAACTTACAGCTCCCACATCTGTATCTGACGGACTGTGGGTGGGCAAAGCTCCAAGTTTTAATTTATGATGTGAAGTGAAGCCTGCTTTTTTACAAAGCTATTTTCTTTGTGGCATATAGAATTGGTGAGCACATCTAGCTAATTGTGGGTCAGAGGTGGTATCACGTTTGCGGGGTCATAAACAGACTCTATGGACACGAATTATAGTTATCATGACATTAAAAAATGAAGTTTATATTTAGTAGTTTATATTAAAAAAATAATACAATGTAACAAACTAATGGGTCTTTGTGTACTGGGGTTTTCAGATTCTCCTTCCCAGGCCAGATGTTGGGCAAGAGAACAGTACAGTTCTGGACCTGGCCAACTTTAGCACTTTAATAATTGACGTTCCTTCGCCTGACGTAACACTTGTGCTGAAAATGGAGCCGTCTGAAGACATCTCCTTCATGTTACTCCTTGGGTACAAAAAGTATCCAACTAGTGAGGATTATGTGGCTAAAACTCAGATGCCTCTTGAGGACGCAAAAGAAGGTATGTTAAACATATGCTGTAGGATTTATATTGAACAACTGTATTTTTACCTCAAAATTAGCTCTCCACAGCAGCCATCATGTGTCAAGTCCCCTCATATGATACTATGGGATAGTTAATAACCACCTATTTCTGTTGTTGTGTATCATGATGTCATTTACCACAGAGGAAAAATATACTTGGGTCCTTAGTCCTAAAGAGAGGACAGGTGATGTTGGTGTGCACTTCCTGGTCATGAAGCCAAAAGTAGAGCCAGGCGTCAAATCTGTCAACACCAGTGTCAGGATTGTAACCATTGCAGCCCAGTGCAAGTACTGGGATGAAATAGAGTCTTCTTGGAGTGAAGATGGCTGCAGGGTAAGTGTTAAACCATCTATTGCCTCTTTGAGAAATGAATTATGAAAAGCATCATTCATGTTTTTTCCCCCCCTTTATTCTTTCCACAGGTTGGCCCACTCACCACGCCCTTGGTCACTCAGTGTCTGTGTAACCATTTAACTTTCTTTGGCAGCTCTTTCTTTGTCATGCCAAACCTAGTGGACGTGTCACGCACCGCAGAGCTTTTCGCCACGTTCGTTAACAATCCTGTGGTGGTGTGTTTTGTCGGGGCCATCTTCTCTGCCTATCTCCTGGTTGTTGTATGGGCTCGCAGAAAAGACATCCAGGACACAGCTAAGGTAAAAAAAAACCCTTGTGAGGTATATGCCAAAATCCCCACCATTGTATATTGTTAGTATTATACTTACATACACGTATTTACTTGAATCGTGTCCGAAGGGAAAGTAATTTTGTTCCAATGTTCCCATTAATTCCATATACCTGTATGTTGTTTTAGCATCACTTAGAATAATCAGTTTATGTCCCTTGAGGTACAAGCCAAGCCAATTATTCATTTTGCAGAGCAACTCAGTGACAAGCCATTGTACAGTATTTAGACAGACATATGCTCTTCCCTTTTAATATGTATTCATTCACTTGAAGGTCAAGATTACAGTGCTTGAAGACAATGACCCATTGGCAGAGTACTGTTATATGCTGACAGTCAGTACAGGGCATCGCCACGGTGCAGCCACCTCCTCACAGGTAAGTCATATCACTGAACTTTTTAAATGGGAATCTCAGTGCCTCTTGAGCAACACGTCTGTTTGCAGGTGACACTAACCTTGCTGGGAACAGAAGGAGAAAGCGAGCCCCACCATTTGACTGATCTTGCGAAACCTCTGTTTGAGAGGGGAGGAGAGGACATATTTCTCTTGACCACGCACTTTTCTCTTGGAGAGCTGCAGGGCATAAGGCTGTGGCATGACAACTCGGGCACACACCCTGCATGGTAGAGCATGGGGAGTAGGTGATTGTTTGAGTCTGTACTGTTAAGGTGATGAACACACTCTTTTGAATCCGACATGCAGGTATGTCAACAAAGTAACAGTGCAAGATCTGGATAGTGGCCAGAAGTGGCACTTTCTATGTAACTCCTGGCTGGCTGTCGACGTGGGAGATTGCACCCTCGACAAGGTCTTCCCAGTGGCCACAGAGGAGGATCTGAAGAGATTTAGGTAGGAGCAATCCACAGTCTCATTCACCACGCAATACACATGCCACTCTTATGTTATTACCCTGGATTTATCTCCATTTTTGTTATTGTAGCAATCTGTTTTTCATGAAGACAGCTAAGGATTTCCGTGATGGGCACCTCTGGTTCTCTGTAATAAATCGACCTCCATGCAGCACTTTCACTCGTGTGCAGCGGGTGTCCTGCTGCTTTTCCCTGCTGCTGTGCACCATGCTGACCAGCATCATGTTTTGGGGCATTCCTATAGATCCCTCAGAGCAGACCATGGACCTGGGTATTGTCTGATTATTCCCTACTTGTGGTGTATCATTATTAAAGACTATCATGAGTCAGTGATTCAGCAGGACAAGAGCTTATTGCTAACACACTCTTCTGTGCTTTGCAGGTCACATTGAGTTCACCTGGCAGCAAGTTATGATTGGCATTCAAAGTTCCATCATCATGTTTCCCATCAATCTCCTCATTGTGAGCATCTTCAGAAACACCCGTCCTCGGGAAAAGGTTGCCAAATCAGACAAGACAAAGCAGGGGAAGACAGTTCGAGTGTCCCCATCACAGGCCTCGTCCCCTCAGAAAGAACAGAAGGATATCACACCAGACACAGTGATGAAGGTGAGGAAAATTTTGACCTCATCAGAGAACTTTCAAGAAGTTAGTTAGTTTCAAGTTAGTTTCACGTTGGACGTTGGCTCAGTAGGTACAATTTTAGTTTCCTTGCACTGTGCACGGACCGTGCCACTCTAACCGCTGGTTGCTTATAATAGGGACTGCACAAACACTACCAAACATGTCGAAGAGGCGGCGAAAAACCTTGGAAACTCCTGTTATGGAGCATGAATGGAAACTAGCGGGGTTCACTTAGTTTAGCTAGTGCAGCTGTGTGTGTGCGCGACTTCACCGTATTGTGTTTTACTGCATTTTACAATGCCCACTGATGACGTGCAGGTTCTTAGTGAAAAAAAGACGAGAGGCACATTTATTTTTGCACCCAGCGCATATAAACCATCAAGTGCCATTCTCAACACACACAAACATTCCGGCTTTCAAAATAAGAGCGCTCTTTGTCACATTTGTCTAATTGTTTAAAAAAAAATAGGGTGTCATTAGAATATTTTACATTAATAACTGGATTGGAATTACGTCTGTGACTACGTCTTCCTTAATCACAAGCACGGCCATTACAGTTTGTTGAAGATTTTGTAGCAATATGTGCTGAGGCTGACGTCCCATTAGAAAAGTTAGCTAAGCTACATCCATTTTCAATTACTGTACAAAATGGGCCAATGAATGTATTGCATCAATAAATGTAAGGATTTTTATTCACTAACCCAAATAGCGCACACTCTATGCTGGTAAAATAATTGGATCAGCTAAAAAACTGAATTCTAAAAAATTAAAAGGGAAAAAAATGAATTTGGGGAAAAATAAAAGGGCCCTAAAAGAGGTTGTTAAAAAAAAGTAATATATTCTAAATCACACCACAAATTGATCTTTAACCATGTCAAATTATTAGTTCTACCCTACAAGAATTTTGCACGCCCATTTTTTCCAATGTTATCTTTTATTGGATGGACTTTTATTGGATTAGGGTCCTGATTTACAGAGGTTTGTCACAAAAGCCAAACAATATTGTTGGTCATGCTGTGGAATAAAAAGTACATTCAGCAATACTTTGGTTGCATTATTTTTAATGCGTTGAAGCACTATTTTCATAACAATATTCAATTCCACAAATTCACGTTTGTAACAAAAGGTTATTATTATTGAAAAAAACAAACAATAAAAGATCGGTATCGGATCAGATCGGCAAGACTATAAAAACAATCGGATTGGATCAGAACCCAAAAAATGTGGATCGGGACATCCCTAGTGAAAGTAAAAGCTTTTTTTGATCTCGCTATTGCAAGTGTGTGACTTGCCATTTAAGAACTTCTCATGAAGGAGAACTTTATTATAAATTTACTTCTGAACCTACTGAAGCCAGTTAATTGCTTTCTATGATTTGTAAGCAATACGTTTTCTCCTACGCATTTGAAAAACTTCACACATGGTTTCTTCATCAGGACATAAAGAGAATTGCCCAGTCGCTGTCAAAGGCCATGAAGAGTCCTCTGCCTCATGTGGAGCTTCGACCTGGTCAACAGACTGATATCAACACCTTGCTGTCTCTGGTGGAAGACATCATCAGGCAGCAAAATCGATCCTCCTCTGACTTCTACACTGATACCGCCAAAAGGGAACGCTCCATCCTCAGTCTCGGTGCAGTGGACCTTCAAGGTAATCAAAGCTGTGATCATGTTTTTGATGTCTTTTGCATCTCAATTCAATCATGCTTGTGAAAGACTAACACATGATAATACCAACATTCCAAATGTGCAGAAAAGAGTGTATGGGGCAGTCCGGAGAAGACCTCAGATTCAGGGGTTCAGAAGAAGAGCAACAACAGCAGGTATCTGTACAGGCAGCTGCTTCATGTTGAGAAGAAGCTAGGTTTCCTGGGATCTTCTCGATTCCCAAACCCAGACAGCTACAACAAAGCCATGCAGCAAGTTCAAGGGATGAAGAGCCTTCTTGAGTTCCACCTCTCATCACCCTGCCTGGATGGAGAACAGTCGGATCGCAGCCCCAGTCCAGAGGAGAGAGGAGAGAACGGGGCTGGTGCTAAAAAATGCTGTCCAGGAGGGTTGCCATGGTGGTTTGTTTTTGTAGGATGGATATTGGTGATTGCAACCAGTGGTGTGTCAGGATACTTCACCATGATGTATGGGCTGACTTATGGGAAAGATCGCTCTATAAGCTGGCTGATCTCCATGTTGGTGTCCTTTTTTGAGAGCTTGTTCATCACGCAACCTCTTAAGGTAAGGACAGTACAATGCAAAATGAAAAATTATCCAGTTTGAATAAAGGGGACCTATTATTATGCTTCTCCTCTCTTCTGACCTATAAATGTTGTTACAATGTTGTATTCTTGTGTTAAACGATGCCAACGGGTCAGATAATGAGGTTTGCGCATTTGTGAGTGAGACCTGAAAGCAGACCTGAAAGTGGACTTCATCATATGGGCATGCCCCGGCAAACGCTGTAGGCCTGCTCTCCCCCTGCTCTGCTTCGCTCTGCTCTGTTGACCATGTTAACATGTATGGCTCCCAGGAAATGTTTGATTGGGTGTGCCTAAAGAGGCAAGCATTAGGCAGAAGTGGTCGGAGTTGCTGATTCCCGGGCAGCAAGAGAAAAATATGCTCTTGCTACACAGGACATGTTTTGTGAGCCAATACGAAGCTGGACTATCTGCCAAACTGTTGCTGAAGTCTGACTCCTTTCCAACGTTACTTGGTTGTGTTGAAGAGTCAGAAGAGCAAGGGGTACAACAATTTATCAGTATCCTAACTGTTTATTTTGTGGAAGTAATCGGACAAAAGGGTTTCGGCAGCTGCCTGGAAGTCCTGGGGAGCACTTGGGAATGTGACCAATCACAGCGGAGTGGGCTCAGCGGGAGGCGTACCTGGAGGAGGGCCGGGGGTGGAGTAAATTACATCGACCGTTTGGGAGACAGGAAACCCAAGAAACACTGCAGGAAGAGGTGCAGAGTCTGGAAGATCTAGAAAGCTTTCTGTGCGGGTTATTGTGTGTAGCTGCTCTATAGGAGTCCAGAACTCAATAAGTTTTTTGTATTGAGTTCTTAAACGCAATCCTTCTATTATGATGGGTGATTGAAACAACCATAACTAGAGTGGTACTCAGGGTCATCGTCTTTTCCAGGTTCTTGGCTTTGCTGCTTTCTTCGCTCTTGTTCTAAAGAAGGTTGACCAGGAAGAATACGGAGACCCTCAGATTGACGAGAGCCTCAAAAATCCTGGTTGGTTATTGATGCTTAGCATTTCTGTTGCATGTTTTTTTTTTGAGCGTACGATTTTATTTTTGATGCTCAGATGATCCCGATGCGGTGCGAGCAGCACGGAGAGACAGCACATGCAGTTTCTACCAACCACCGCCTCCAACGGACATAGAGAAGATGAGGAACAACATGATCAAAGAGCAGAAAGTCTTTGCCCTCATTCGGGAGATTCTAGGTAAGAAGAACACTTTGCTACGTCGTAATAGAGTCTGTCTTTTCCAATAGGAAATAATGGAAATTGAATACTGTTATTTTGAAAACCTTTAATAATGTATTAATTTCATAATGAATTTAATAATAATTTAATAATTTATGAATAAACCTTTGATAAATTAAGTAACATTTATCATTCTTAACTGTCATACATGTATAAAAAGAAACATAAACATATCTTATCTTTCATATTACTGCATGGGATATTACATGCATTCATTTGTGTAATGTTGTTAACTGTTGAAAAAGAGTAGTTAAAGGGATTAAAAAAGAGGTAACCAATGTTAAATTACAACTTAAAGCAATACAGTGATGATTATACAGAGGGAGATTACTGTTTGCGCCTGGGAGGTGAGTCTCTACACATTAAGACAACACCTCTAATTTTATGGTGTTTGTTTCGTTCTGTTTCAATCATTACTGTCCACTTAGCTATTCTGGACTGAGCAGTCACAACAGATACGTGTCTACTGTTTTTCCACACTGCAATAAGTTATCCCCCAAAACCCCCACAAAAAGCCAAATAAGAGCCAATCCTTTAGATGCACACTGCATCGAAGTCTCAGACAGCTGTTTGGATTTTTGTGTGATATAAAGGAAAACTTTGCCCATTAACCACAATCCTGATGACATCAACACATGATCATGAACACACATCTTTCTGTTTTCTGTGCGTTCTAAAGGTGTAAAAAGAGCTTTTAATGCACGTAATGGGACACACCTAAGAGAAATTTAGAGTAACTAAGTGACAAAATGTGATGACGTCATATAAATTTAATCATTAAAAATAATCGTCAGAAACTAACTGTCAAAATATGATTGATGACTTGACACATCAGATGACATCATTTGGGAGGGGCGTGGTGAGGGGGTGTGGGGAAAAGGAAGAGGCGTGACTTTGTTATTTACATTAGAATGTGGCTATTATTCTAGAGGAGGGTTGATGGGCGTGGTTAAGGTGGTGAGGGGGGTGTGGAAATATATGAGATGTCTTATATAACGAGTGTTTCAGTCAGACTATGAGTGACTGCTGGAGAAAAAAAAAAAATGGCGGTGTTCAGGAAAAAGAGTCTGCATCTTGACGGGGGACGTCTGGTGGTTAGTGAGTTTAGAGGTATGGGAGTAGTTCCCTTTGTGGATCTATACAGTTATGAATATATGGAACCAGAGGTTACGCAGCTGAGAATTTATTCTACTGAATTTGAAAAACTGAAGAGCTCCATTCAAGATTTCATCGATTACATGCAGCATGTGCATGATGAAGGGGAAGTAGGACTTACGAGAATGCCGCCAAGTGTAGCGGTGAGAACGGATTCGCTACAGCGTGAAGGGGAGGGATCTTTTTTCGTCGATTGTTCGAGATCACACATCTGGCTGCTGGTGAGATATGGCTCCTCTGATGCTAATAGTGTCAGACCAAGAACTGTTATGGAGAAAGAGCGGCATTTCCCAATTCACCTGGCATTCAAGGTGGAAGACTTCCCAAAGCTGGGTGATCTCTTGAAAGAAATGAGTTTGTTTTTCACTCAAGATAGTGTGAAGCGGAGGCATGACCTGCTGGAGAAGAGGTTAACCACTCGAGCTGAAGGCGGTGTTGGAAGACAGAGGCTGGCTAGTGTTAAAAGGCGGATAAATCTGAACCCCGTTTTTGACAGAGAACTGGAGGCTGATGGATTGGCCGGGAGAGGCTATGTTTCTGAATTGGAGACTGATTCCGTGTAATCAGGCATGCGGGTCTCCGCCTTCTACACAGACCTCCCAGTCCTGCTTCTCTGACCCCTCCCACCAGAACCCTCCTACCAGACCCGCCTCCCACTAGGCCCTCCATCTACAAGACACGCCTCTCAGACCGGCCTACCAGACACACCCACTCGTTTTAAAATATAAATACAGAAGAAGTGGGAATAGAGAAAGTACTTTACTTCATCATGGCTGATTTTTCCTCGGACAACGCTCTGACCTCTCTTGCTGGAAACAACGTCGGCAGCAGCAGCACCAGCTGCAGCAGCTATGAAATCCGGGATGAAGAGCTTCTCAACTGGCTGTCAAACATTTCTCAGACATCTTCAGGACACGCTGAGATGTATAGGCCACTTTTCCACCGCTATCATGAGAATGATTCGACCCTTGTCACGACGTGTGAAGCACAAGAGTACCAGACCGATCCCTACGCGTGCATGGTGAAGGGGGACATAGCGCTCACCCCTGGTCGGATCACTGGAGGATCCATAGCCAGCTCCGGTTCTCCACCCAAGGTGACTGAGCGAGAGGTGCCAGAAGGCTCACCGATGTATACAGTCGGTTGTTTTTCCCAATCCCTCGACAATGGACAGAGCCATGGCGAGCTACCATGCGGACCTCCATCCTACTGTCCATACTGGGGGGATAATGACAGCGGGGAAGAGGCAGCGCCTGCTCCAGTCTACACCGTAGGAGCACACAAAGCGGTCCTGACGCCTCCAGACTCGCCCGCGCCTCAGTCTCCGATAGCGGCGAGTGGCGGATTTCTAGACACTGTAAAGGCGTGCGTGGCTAGCGCCGTGCAAGTGGTGGTGCAGGAGCAGATAAAAAAAGACTGTTACGGCTGTGAAGTCGATCACCCTTCTCAACGTCAGCATCCCTGTCTCTATCCTCCAGAACCTGGATATTTCAACACTAACTTTAAATTGTTAACAGAGAATCTGATGACATGGGAATTTCTTCCAGCTCTCAAGTATACACTGGAATTACTTGGGTTAGACATACTGGATGCTAGAGTGGAAGGAGCAGCGGAGGCTTTTCTTTACGATCTGAAGCCTGAAGAAAACATTCTGGAGAAAGTTGCAGAGATCAGGCGCGCCTACATAGAAGACGACACGGATAGGGAAGATCTGCTGCAGCGTTTCCTCGGTTTCTGGAATCCTTGATTCATCAAAATGGGAAATTATTATTTTAAACCACCCCCTAAACCAGTTGACAGTTTTCTTTTAAAACATGCAATTGCTAATCGGATCAATGATGCATCGTTATATCTGGCAAGCGGGGATGTCGATACAAAAGACTTGGAGCGTTTTGAAAGAGTGATGGCCATTGTAAGGGATAAGGGTCCTTTAGACCACTGGGAGAATCTGGTGTATCTCGGGTCAGACTTAAACAGCGATGGTTTTGAAGCAACATTACGGGGCATTATCGGGAATATTTCTGTGTGTAGTCTCAACTCTAGTCTCATGCACGTCTTGTATACCTATGTAGTCGATGTAGCGGTGTGTAAACTGAAGAATGGAGATAAAGTTGATGTTGATCAGTTGCTAAATGTATTACATGCTTTACACGCTTCAATTTTGAAAAAAAAAAAAAATTTAATATAAAACATGTATTGTAATCACTAACTGTGTAATCACTAATCATGTGTGGTAATCAATAAAGTCGAAGTCAAAACATTGTCGTATGATCTTTTCTGTTCACTAGTAGACATGACTTCAAAGAAGACAGAACGCATGCTGAAGAGTATATATTATGATCCTGCAAGAGCTGGATCTTATGGTGGGGTTGAAAGACTTCAAAAGGCTGTCGAAGAGCAGACGGGAAAAAAAGTTAGCGGGGATGAAGTGCGAGACTGGTTGTCAGCTCAGGATGCATATACCTTACACAAAACGGCACGAAAAACTTATGCTAGAAATCGTGTTTTTGTTCCTCGTCCTTTGTATCAATTTCAAGCCGATCTTTGTGATATGAGTGCTCTGTCTAAAGACAATGATCGGTTTAAATTCCTGCTTACAGTAATAGATGTATTTTCCAAGAAAGCTTATGCACGACCACTTCAACACTTTGCAACAGGAAGTGAACTGAAAGCATCAGTGGTGGAAAGATTTCACCGTACGTTGAAGGGAAAAATGTGGCGGTACTTCACTGCAAAAAACACTCGTAGGTATATAGACGTAATTCAAGATTTACTCGATAGCTATAACAACAGTTATCATAGTGGAATAAAAATGAAACCTGCGGAGGTAACCCCTAGCAAGACCTCGCAAGTGTTTGAAAATTTATATGGGACACTATCTCTGAGCGCAAAACCATCCGTATTTAAATTCAAAGAAGGAGACATTGTACGGATTTCAAAATACCGTGGAGTATTTGATAAAATGTATGAACAGTCATTCAGCGATGAATATTTTATAGTGAACGAACGTATCCCCAGAGTCCCCCCTGTTTATAAATTAAGGGATATAAGAGGTGAAATTCTGAATGGAACATTCTATGAACCAGAACTGCAGAAAGTGATAATTGGTTCTGACACTCTTTTCCGCATAGAAGAAATTTTAGACCGGAAAATTAAAAATGGTCAGAAGATGGTTTTAGTCCGGTGGCAAGGATGGCCTCATCAGTTCGACTCTTGGCTAGCTGCTAACGAGGTCGTTGAGCTCAGGAAGAAGAGAAACAAGAAAAACCAGGAAACAGCACAATGACAGGACGAGAGTCTTTCTACGTGACACTACCGTCGAATGCCTGTAATGACATTTTCCCGAGCAATACCAGCTCGAACTATATGACAACATTGTCACAACCTATAGAGCTGGATGGAGCTTACGAGGTCGCTTTAGCTGAAATTATGTATTGTCATACATGGAATAATATACGTGGGGGTGAGAATGGTTATGAATTATTGGATCATTCGAAGCCAGCGAACCCTCCAATGTATATGAAAATTCCTAGGGGACATTATGACAGTATTGATCTAATACTGAGGGAGATAAATGCTTTATTTAAGTCAGTAAACATTGATCTAATTTTTCATTACAATTCTATAAACAGAAGAATTTATATATTAGGGAGTGCTAAATATTCTATCAAGTTCGAAGCGCCGCTGTCCTACATGCTGGGTTTTGAACCCGGTCAATGGATTAAAACAGAAGGAAATCCCGTGAGTAAATATCCCTGCGATATTAACGGCGGTCAATATAATTTTTTCGTCTATACCAATATTGTGGAAGCACAACATATCGGAGACTATGTTGTTCCCCTTCTAAGAATTGTTAAAAAGGAAGGATCTTACGGTGATCTGATCACTTTCTCCTACAACCGCTTACACTACGTTCCTGTCAATAAACAGCGCATACAGGATATCCAGATTGAATTAAAAACTGATTTAAATACCCCGATTCGATTCACATACGGGAAGACCATCTGCAAACTACACTTTAGACCGGTATCAAAGATCTTGATCTGAATTCAACAGAATAACGCAGAATGAATTCGCAAAGATTTGTGGATTATTATGTGAATCAGGCTGGAGGCGGATCACTCAACGGATTTGTTGGTGCCCCGGTTCTTTACGGCAGGGGATTTGGTTCTATGCTGAGTAGGGCATTCAGATTTGTCTTGCCTCTTCTTAAACGTGGAGCTAATATTGCCAGGCCACATTTGAAATCTGCTGTGAGAGGGATAGCATCTGATGTTGTTGGAGCTGTAACCAGCCATATTGCCAATCGTCGACGTGACGAAACTCAGGACGGATCGGGACTACTACGAATAGCACGTGGAAGAGGAAAAAGAGCTCTAGCAGCATTATCACACGCTATACTAAAAAAGAAACGTAAAACCTCATCGAAAATACACCGGAAAGTTAAAAGTCAACGAGGCGGAGGGGATATATTTTAACCATGTCTCTTACACATCACCTCTCGTCAGAGTGCACCAAATCAGAGCTCGACCTCTTTGCTCCTCCGATGACACAGCTATCTATAGATCAGACCAATTATGTAGAGATCCATCCTTTGAACTCTATTGCTGATCAAGAAGTGTTAGATTTCCTGATACCTGGAAACGGGAGTTTCTATCTAGATCTAAACTCAACACTACTCTATTTACGCCTCAAGATTACAAACGCCGATGGGACTAATCTCGGAAATGCTGATAACTGTGGAATAATACAGTACCCTCTAAATACTATATTTTCACAGGTAGATGTCAGTCTGAACGATGTTCTCATTAGCTCTTCATCCGCAACTCATCCTTACAGATCTATTATTGAAACCCTCCTCAACTTTTCACGACAAACATTGGAGAGTCAGTTTTCAGCAGGTCTGTGGTACAAAGACGATGGCGATGATTTAGATTCAATTGACACGACACCTGGGGGCCCCAACAAAGGCCTTATCAAGCGTACAAGCTTCACTCGTGGTTCGCGACCATTCGAGTTAATTGGTCCCCTGCACAGTGACATTTTTTTTTCCGAAAGACTCCTGCTAAACAATGTGGATGTGCGATTGAAACTTGTAAAGGCTAAAAGTGCTTTTACACTGATGTCCGCTGCAGCTGACGAGTTCAATTTAAACATTCTGAGTGCTAGCATTTTTGTGAAAAAGGTGCAAGTCTCGCCGGATGTCATGCTAGGACATTCAGCCGCTTTAATGAAATCCAACGCAATTTACCCGATAAGTCGTGTTGTTGTTAAAAATTTTAGCATTCCAGCACAGTCACGTGTATGTTCACAGGACAACTTGTATCTGGGTAGACTTCCAAAATATATAGTCGTCGGAATTGTCGACCACAGAGCATTTGTCGGAGCAAGGGAGCTGAACCCATTTAAGTTCCAACATGCAAATCTTGAATACCTCTCTCTCAGTGTAAATTCACGCTTTATCCCGGCGAAACCTTACCAACCCAACTTTAATACACATCAGAGTGTTCGCGAATTTTACAATCTCTATCTGGGAACAAACAGACACCTCAGAGACGCTCCCCTGAGTATTGACCGCGAAAACTTTGAAAATGGTTACTCACTGTTTCTGTTCAATCTGTCAAGAGACGATGAAATGGACGCTGAAGCTCTCTCTCCTGCGCTACATGGAACATGCCGTTTGGATTTAAGATTCAGAATGGCGTTACCGAGAACTATGACATTGATTGTGTACGCTTGTTACGACAGTGTCATAGAGATAAACTCGAAGCGTCAGGTTCTGATCGACTACTAAAACTGGAGAAATGAACAACCATCAAATAGATTCTATCCTGAGACCGATCTTGGGCGAGACGTTTGGAGGGGTTTGGCCTAGTGATTTACTGCCAACTAAGATTGATAAACGACCGTGCTATCTCGTCGTTAACACCCATGACCAAACCCGTGAGGGTGAACACTGGGTGGGGATGATTATTGAAGCTGAACAAGACAAATCATGCTTCTTCGACAGCTATGGCCACGAACCGGATTTTATATTTTATCCTGAAAGTTTTATAACTTTCCTCACTAGAAATTCTCATGAAATACGCTACAACAAACTCCAAGTACAAGATGACAACTCTTCGACTTGTGGCGCCCATGTTATTTTTTTCCTCTGTCAACGCTTTAAAGGACTCTCTTTTCAAGAAGTAATGAGGCTGTATTCTGATAATTTAAAAAAGAATGATGCTCTTGTCACCAAGTTTGTCAAGAAAAATGTTAAATGTATTTCACATGTGAAGACCGCTAAAACCTGTAATCAGAAAGCATGCTCTTTAAAACTATTTAATGAGTGTTATATCTGTTCTGAATAAATGCTCTTACTCCGATGTATAATTCCCAATAAATTTTTATTGGTAAAAAAAAACATACAGTCTGCATGAATTCATTTGTATCGAGTGAAATCTAACCAGTTGGAGGGGATCGGTGTAGACAATCGCCATTCAGACGCTGTAGGTGTATACAGTTGATGAACGAGATTCGGGCTGTCATAATCTCTGTCTAACGGTGATGCCGCCCCAGATTTTTTCCCCCCGCGTTTTCTCTTACTCCGTCGTATCTGAGGGCGAGGTTCACTCGTGGTATTGGAGGGTTTAAGTCGTAATTGCTCGCGTGCGTGAGTGTTCATAACAGTTGTGATTGGAATGTTTAATTCAGAAATTGTTTTTAAAAATGTATCCCATCCGCGAGGTACGGTCCGTCCGTGGAATCGACGGTTTGTCAGAGTTTTCATTAAATCGAAAATATGAGACCCCTTAATGAGGTTGTCCTGCACAATTATCTCGCCTGAACGGTTCCATCTTAGAAGGTCTGAATTACGAAGCTTCTGTAGAATATATGCCGCATTTTTCCGATTGCGTGATCCTATGTTGTCTAAAATCTCTTTTTCAATGTTGTCAGGACGTTCTTCCTCTTCAACCTTGACATAGTCACCTACATCTTCACCTCCTTTCTCTGTGGGTGTAGTAGGTAGTTTCAAAAGTATTTCACGACTGCGACTCTCCTCCTTTCTGAGTAAGGCCAGATATTTTTCAAGTAGATCGTTATAATGTAGTGACTTGCTGTATGCCGGTCCAGGTTGTTTTAACAGACGTTCCATTTTCTCTTCCAAAACATACTGAGCTTTCTCGCTGATGTTTTCTGCATGCGTCTTCTTCTGGGTTAAAGTCTCTAGTTGATGGGGGGAAATCATGTACATTTTACTAAATGACGCCATGACGATGGTCTGTGTCTATCTCCCACCGGTAAACAAACTGGTTAGGAGTGGGATTGCTGCTCCTAATAACGCCCCAAGGAAACCACCGGACTGTGTCAACACCTTACGCTTATGTTTTATGGCAGTTTTACGGTTAGCAAAGAGTTTGATGATTTTTTTCTGCTTTTTTAACCTACTGTACTGCTCGGAGGATAGTGGGATGTTCCCCTTCAAAACATTCAAAGCTATCTCACAGACTGCCAGGACGAGATCTTTCGATGCATGGATTAGAAGACCCTGTCTCTCTTTTGGTTTTAGACTGAGCAGGGCTTTTAAAATGGGGAGGTTTCTTTTAATCCGCTTTGACATGGTTTAAATCACTTTTTATACTGATACACTACAGGCCACTCGTGTGGAAGTATGCCGCTTCTCAGTCGGAAATGTTCTGGACAGTCGGGTCTTAAGTCCACGATTAAATATGAGTAGGGGTCTTTAGTCGCGTCATTAAAACTCTGAAGAAAATATTCTCTTCGTCCGGGGAACATTTGCTGAGCCAGAATTCTAATCTGCAGTTTATCACGAGGCGATTTGAAAAGGACCATATAATTAGTGTTTAGACTAATAGTTCTGCTATGTTTTCCTTGATGAAACAAGTTTTGAACTAGAAAGATTACAGATAATTTTCGATGATGTCTATACATTGTAAATGCCTTCATTAATTCATCATGATTCGCCCCAACGTCCATGCAATCATCGACAACTAAAAGACTGTGCTGATTTGATGGAAAAATATTTTCATCCGTCAAAGAGTCAGGGATTCCTTCAATAAATTTAATCTTTACATCTCTAGCCAATTCATCATACATGGGTTGGTAGGATGAATAGCTCCAGATGATTCGATCGGGAACTCTGGAAAAAGTATCCTTCATATTTTGGAGTACATGTTTCACAAAGAACGACTTCCCACTTCCACTTGCCCCTACAAGGAGAGCGGTGAATGGAAGTTTGAAACGAGGATCAAAATATACTTCTTCCATGTTACGCATCTACTGTTTCTGTAAACTGGCAACCTAAATAACCAGAACACTGATTTTATTCACAGACATCAAGATGTAAACACAAACAAATGAAGAAGGGTTTATTGATATAGCATATGTGCATATATGATTTACTACAGATTACATCATGACTAAAAATACAGAATATATCTTCAAGAAAAACACAGAATACATGATAAAAAATATAAAAAACAGAATAGAATTACAAAACAATGATATAATTCTAAAAAGGTCTGGGTAGAAAAGTCATCAGGTCAAACCGTCATAAATCTACACAGTCCTTTTCAGAAATTGCTGCCGTTTCATCCTGGAACTAATAACCAAATGGTAATGTTTTTCCATCTGCAAGGAGTCGTCTTTTATCATAGACAACTGCGAAGTTGATTATGCGTTGTTTATTAGTGAGTTCAAAGGCTTTCATATTGCGAGTAATTTTATTGTAATGTGTAGAGATTTCACGCCGATTGTCCGGCTCTCTGAGATATCCCTCTACCAGATCTGTGAGGCTGTCAAAGTTAATTTTTTTACAGTTTTCATAATTTTGTGTAATCCCTTTAGCACGTAAAGTCACCTTACCCTGTTGTGTGAGATAGGCATACGATTTGGGACCCGCAGCGCTCCAATTGCATATGTAGTCTCCATGATCTAATTCTGATGTCAAATCTCCGAGATAATTACCGAGTGGAGGGTTATATTGATCAGAGGGGCTGCTTGTGTAAACGATAGAATCAGTGTCACAGTACAGAACACGATCTTGGAGCAAATCTAATTGCTTGTAAAGTTCAAGTCGTGCATAAGAAGTTGTGAACGCCGCTAGAAAAATATTTGCGTCGCCTGGGGGTAAGACACACCTAGAATTATGGCGCCATTGAACAAGTGCAATATCGTCATTTATGAAGTGAAACTGTGAAATGTCGTACTTGCTAGAAAAGAGAAATTCAAAAAAGCGTTGCGGTGTGCTCACCAGACTGGTTGAGAGCTGGTTTGATCTTTGTGCTAGTTTTCCCCAGAGAGAATTTAGCAGTAGTTTGGCAATCTGTCTTTTTGCGGGGTTGTAGACAATTTTCTCCGGATCGAGATCGATACCTTGCTTCTCTTTATAGTCACGGATGTAACCCTGTTTAGTCTGAAGAGTTTCAACTCCGCTAGGGTAGCCCGACGCCTCTTGCTTCTGTTTAAGGAAAGTGTAGATATAGTCTTTAAACAGCACATCTGATTTCTCTTCGAAGTTCCATATTTCGTAAATTTCAGCCAGAAAATACCCCTTTCGCACTGCCTCGATTACTTCTATCGTTACCCACACCCCTTGGAGGGCCCGTTCTTCATCATTGTGTGTACAGTCAGTAGTTTGATTGTTCACGAGTGCACATAATCGACACAGTGTGAAAATTAATTTCCCTTTGTCGTTTCTAATAGGCAGTACAGGGAAAAACAGTTGACGTGGAGGGTAAACTTTAGCATGTATTAATCCAAAGTAATTTTCAATGCTGTCAAAATCCTTTCGAATTATTTTCGGATGCCCTAATGGGTAGTGAAAATGTGCATTTACAAACGGATACAACGATGTGAAATCAACGTAATTTACACGCTCACCTGGGCTGACAACATGGCGGAGACGGATAGCAGCCGTACGGCCTCCATATAAGGCTGCTCTGGGATCTAACGGAATTGGTTCTTGAAACCTCTCTAAGAAAGATTTAACATTCGGGTCTGTTTTTTTCTGTACACTCCATTCGTGTTCCCACTTGATCACCACAGTTTGCACCTTGTAATCGTTTTGTAATCGATCCAGCCTTTTCAAAGTCTCAGAGTACACCTCACTAAAACAAGTCTTTGACAATGGAGAAACATCACTTCCCATATAACACTTTGGACAGCCATGAAAATAACAGCCTAGAAATTCAAAGACAACTTTCCCTCCATTTAACTCTCCATATCCATCAACTGAATAACGCCCAAATTTAACTTCACCTCCGTTCAAAGCATGTCTTATTGAAATCCCCCGTGAGAAGGCCTCATACTCAAGCCACTGTATAGACGCATGTGAGAAAGCCTTGCTGTTTGTTTTGTAATTGTTAGGACAGGGAATCGCGATTGTATTGGGTTTTAAAAATTTTGTTTGAAAGACATTCAAAGCTGCTGAAGCAATGGTCACACTGTCAAAAGGATCACAGTCTGTTGTTTTTATGAATTCATTACGGAAATTGCTTGCACCCTCGGCTAAGATTTCAACATCGTTTTCACAGTAAGATACTAACTCTGCATCATAGTCAAACTCTTGATCTTTGACAGTCTGATACCAGTTAAGGAAATCCTCTCTTTGTTTTGGACTCATTTCGTCAGGTGAGTACATCTCGGCCGGTGGATAGCTTCCTCTATAGCCATTTTTTGAAAGATCGGTAAATCTGTGTGGGAAGTAGCCTTTTTTAAGCTGTGTCTTACATCCCAACGCCTTGGAAAAGTCTCTGAGTGGGATAGGAATAAATGAGAACGAGTCAATAAATTTAAGTTGAAAGTCATTATCCAGGATCAGGATTATTTTACTCCCTTGTGCTATCACAGACGCTGACAAACCTTGAGTTACATAAGCATTCAAGATGATATGATGATCAAAACCTTTGCCAAAATGGGAAATGAAAGTTGTCTGTTTATGTTTTTTCTGTCGGAAATGGAGAAGAAATTTTAAAGCGCATGAATGCCCCTTCCAGACACGGCGCTCACCATTAAGTGACTGAGCCACCACAAGCACCGGAAGATGGGTTCCAGTGGTTTGAGAAGTCTCAAAATCAAAAAATACAATCTTTTTTTCATGTATTTCTTTTTCAGATTTGATTGGTTTTGTACGCATGTAACAGACATGTTTATCTTCGCCGCTTTCAATCATAGAGTTATTAGCTGATGTCTGCTCTAACTCATTGTTACGAGACGACAATGTTGTTTTAGGTTGTTTACAAATTGTGCACATCTTGATAGCACAAGTATGCTCTTTAGGATCTCTGATAGATGTGTAGTACAATGATTTACATCTAGGACATGTTTTATTGGTCTGACACATGCTGGCCATCTTTTTGATTTTCGGATGCCATTTTTTCTCGCGATGTCGTTCGTAGCATTGTCTATTTGTACAGAATCGATTGCAATCAGCACAGTAGGTTTTTTGAATTGGACCCTGTTTACAATCTGTGCAACAGATGTTGCAGCTTTTTTCACAGAAATGCTTATATTGACACTGATACCCTGTGTGACAATGTTTACAGAAAAACTTCACACCTAGAAATCCCTTAATATTATTTATCCCGTAAAAATGATTATTGTGTAAAAGCAGATAGCGTATTGTGTCTCGTTCGGGTGTTCCTGTTTGAAATGTAACCAGGTTGTTGTTTTTTTCTCTGTCAGACGTTTGGTAAAAGATAACAATTTTACACGCTAACAGCTCCTCAAATTTGACAACATCATCGAATGTGACCATTGTATCAGCAGTCAGACCTGCTCTGGTATGGATGTCCCAGCCTGCCTTTATGGCTTCCATCATCGTCAACTTCGGATTTGTCAGTAATGCCAGATTTACAGCAAAACATGTTTGATCGGGATTGGGGAGTACAAATAAATGTCGTGCTTTTTTCTTCACAATTTCGCTCGCAAGACATGATTCAATTCGTCTCTTACCCCCTCCCCGCGGAGCCTTCACAAAATTGACAATTAGCTCAAGCGATCCATCGGTGAAAACAGACATATTACTCTGGACTAATCTGTCTAAAAGTTCCTGTAATTGTGACACTGTCCCCTCTCCATAACGCACGCTCATTGAGACATCGTCTTGCAAACGATCAGCACGCAGATTAACTTGGATAACGTCATTTGGCTGGACATCAGCTCTGTGAATCATGCTTGAAATCCTATCGCGAAAACCATTTGTGACATTCAAATAAAATTCACGAAAATTGGGAATTGCAGATGGTGGTGGAAAGCGAAGGAAAGAGCGAATCTCAACATTATTAAATCTTTCACGGTTTGTGACATGCATGTCATCACTAGTGCAAGGTGCTGGAACATTAACAGCCGCACTATTTGTGTTGTTTATCCCCATAGATGTGGATTGACCCTCATTACTCTGATTGATGACGCTCTCTGTCTGTTCACCCTCGCCCCCACCCCCCACCTGATGGCCTCTTTCCAGAATGTTGAGTGCATCACAACACTGACTGTCTGATGGAGACCACGGGTCATCTATTTGACTGTTGAGTGCATCACAACACTGACTGTCTGATGGAGACCACGGGTCATCTATTTGACTGTTGAGTGCATCACAACACTGACTGTCTGATGGAGACCAAGGTCCTGAGTCAACATTGCTTTGCGATACGGGCGAAGGAACGGGGGAGGGGTATCTGTACATTTGGAGTAAGGAAATTAGCTCATCAGGGGATGGAAGAAAAACTTCTCCCCCTCTTTCAGGTGAATCATGCCGAGCCTGAATTGGGCTATTTTGGGGAGAAGGCTGATTAGCCCGGCCTTCAGATCTTTGACAGTTGATCTCTGAGATCAACTGGAGAAGATGCTCTCTAATTTCAGGGGAATTGTTGTGATCTGATTCCGCACTGCTATGCGGAACGGGGCAGGGGTATCTGTACATTTGGAGCAAGGAAATTAGCTCATCAGGGGATGGAAGAAAAACTTCTCCCCCTCTTTCAGGTGAATCATGCTGAGGCAGAATTGGACTGTTTCGGGGAGAACCCTGATTAGCCCCGCCTTCGGATCTTTCTCGGTTTATCTCAGAGATCAAGTGGAGGAGATGCTCTCTAATTTCAGGGGAATTGTTGTGATCTGGTTCAGCCATTTGTCTTTATCACCCGATCAAAAATTAGTCTTCAAATTGCAACCTGCGATGGACTCTTTGTGGCAGTGTTCTTTGTTCACGAGTGGCACGTCTAGCGTTAGCTGAATATGAATTGACAGAATGCCTGCGTCTAACGTTCTGTCTAAGTTGATTATATATATTCTCAATCATGCGGCGATTTAAACATGCTATATCATACATGTATCTTCTGAACACTTGTTCGACAATTAGCACAGAGGTGTTGAAATCCACTGTTTCAATTCCATCATTGTCTGAGACTATATCCCTCTGATTTAGAGCTTGCATGTCAACATATTCACTTTCACTATCTGGAAAATAATGAAATCTTTCCTGGTTGTAGACTCCAGCGTCAGATGTCTCCTCCTGTCCCGTTTCTTGTCCCACATCGGACTCTGCTGTGTTTTCCTCGAATTCTGTGTCGTTTTCTCCCTCTGTCACATCCAGCGTTGAGGGGGTCAGTCGCGCAATCCCTATAACAGAGCAGACTCTGTTATTCATCAACATTTACACAGTACATACAGAGATAATTGTTGACATAAATATGAATTCATTAAAACCGACACACATTTGTTTAACTTACCGTGACTTGAGTTTGGACTTGTAAACCCCACAATAAAATGCAGTGGGTTTTGGACCGGCGGTGTTAAAGTGTTTTCCACGAATCCCGAAGTCTGTCCCCAAACTCCCCCGTCTATCGTAGAGCGATCGCCCTCTGCAAATCCTGTGTCAGAGAGGATCTTGTTAGTCATCAGCATTTACACAAAACATAAAGAGCTAATTCCCGACATCATCCTGTATTAAACTAAACCTACACACGATTGTTTACCTTGTGCCTGGTTTTGAGGCGTTATAAAGTCCACATTAAATCCCTGCATTGGGTTTTGGACCGGTGACACTAGGGCCACTGGTGGCGGTGAAGTCAGATCGATCACTGGAAATCAAACATACTCAATTTATTTTATTTTCCCCAATATATATTATATAATCAACATCCTGGCTCTCTCTCTCTCTCTCTCTCTCTCTCTCTCTCTCTCTCTCAGAGGTAGAGAGACATGCGCACTCACACACACACACACACACACACACACACACACACACACACACACACGCAGACAGGCAGACAGGCACGCACGCACACAGGCACGCACACACACAGGCACGCACACACACGCACCCTGAGAAACATAAACCTCTAAAAGAAATTTCTTTCAGCTACATGATTTGAAAACGTACCTTCAATTGGTGAAGATGCAGCTCTCCTGTAAGTAGAAAAAAAAATTTACCTTTCAGGCTAAACACCCTAGATAAATTATATACAATATGAAACTTACGTACATGCAACAGCCCATGTCAATGTCCGATGTCTTGTAGTCGTCTCCAGGCTCTGTGTTCAAACTCTCTGTCTTGACGTTGTTCGCTGATTTTTGCGAGTGATCTGGAAACCTACCGTCGACACCTGCCTTTTATACCATTTTATACAATAGGGGAGGAATGTTTAAGTGCCAGATATGTTTTTTAAAGCCTCAATCACATTGTCTTTTTTATACAAACCATGAGGCCCCTAGTATTGATTAGAGCTAGCTAAAAAAGACCCCGCCACGGATCAGTCCAAAGAAACCCCCATCTACTATAAAAATGGTATTAAAATGATCTCATGTGAACCATGGGCCCCCGCTATTGACACGGGAGCCATGAGGCCCCCGCTATTGATTATAGTTACCTAAAAAACACCCCCATGAGATATGTTTTTTAAAACTACAAGCACATTGTCTTCTCCCGTGGGAAAACGAGACACCCTATTGATATTATATATTTCACACACCCGAGACAGCACCCCACCATTCTTTCTTTTTGCTTGAGAGACCCCCATAGATCACGCCCAGGAAATCCTCATCTACTACAAAAATGGCGCGAGTATTAAAATGATCTCATGTGAACCACGGGGCCCCAACCTAATGATCATAGTTACCAGAAAACACCCCCATCAGATATGTTTCTTCATCGCCCCAAGCAGATCCTGTTCCCCAGGAAACATGAGACCCCCACCATTCTTTCTGCTTGAGAGACTCCATACACTAAACCCAGAATGCCCCCACATACCCCCTCCCCTTCCCTCCACAGCCAGTGAGAGGTGTCTCCCACAAAAATGGCGCGACTATTAAAACGATCTCATGTGAACCATGAGGCCCCCGCTATTGATTATAGTTTCCTAAAAAACACCCCCATCAGATATGTTTTTTAAAACTACAAGCACATTGTCTTCTCCCGTGGGAAAACGAGGCCCACCTTATTCATAATATATACCGCACACACCCAAGAGTCACACACACACACACACACACACATCACCCCCCAAGAATCTCGCCCACACCCCCTCCCCTTCCGCAGCCCTCTAAGACCTCTCTACTCACAGTTTAAAAAAATGATGTCATCTGATGTGTCAAGTCATCAATCATATTTTGACAGTTAGTTTCTGACGATTATTTTTAATGATTAAATTTATATGACGTCATCACATTTTGTCACTTAGTTACTCTAAATTTCTCTCACCTATTCCACCTTTTCCAAACTTAAAAACAAAAACACAGCAGCAGTGGTGGCAGCTCCAATATGTAGTGTTACCTTTCGGTAGTGGCCTGAGGCATTGTGAGCAATGTGTGGTAAAGGTAGTCGCTAGCTGGTATGGTGTGGCGAGGCATCCATACGCCAGTAAAGTAGTTCTTTGGCATAACAATATTAATAACAATAATAATAATAACAATGTCGCTGTAGCTTGGTTGATATTCAGGTCACATTCTGTAAATGAAGCCTCCTTGGCGGTTGTTGTTATTTTCAGAAGGCTTGATAGCCGGAATAGTTGCGTCCCATTATGTGAATTATTAGCTGCCTCTTTTTAGCTTTTTTTTATATCTTTAGAACGCACAGAAAAGAAAAAGACATGTGTGTTCATGTCCTACATACAGTAATTGTGGATGATGGGCAAAATTCTAAAAAAAAAACGTTTTCCTTAAGAGACTATTATTCTGAAAAGTATGACTTTGGGAACGTTCAACTTCAGAGATTCCACTGTATAACACATTACAGTACATTGCATTACAAGATGTCCTGATGTGATATTCTTGTCATGCAGCCTATATGGGGTTTATGTGGATGTTGCTCCTGGTGGCATATGGCCAGAGGGATCCCAATGCTTACTTCCTGACCCAGCACATTCGCCAGAGCTTTAGCAAAGGCGTGGCCGACACGATGAGTATTCAAGATGTGTTCAACTGGGCAAACACAACCCTGCTGAGCAGCTTGTTTGGCGATCACCCAGGTATCAATATATTTTTGTTGGTCAAATTTAGTTGGTATCATTTGTCATTTAAACAACCGATTTTTAAAGCACCCCTGCTAGATGGGTGTTAAAGCTATTTGCAGTCATGGTCTTGTTCATGTTACCTATCATAGGCTTCATCACAGATGGAAACTCAAAGCTTGTGGGTAATGCTCGTCTTCGCCAAGTGAGGGTACAGAAAAAATCTTGTCATGTGGCTCGGCGCATGCAACAGGCAGTGCCTAAGTGCCATGCTCTGTACTCATGGGAGATGGAAGATATGGGGTCCTACGGTCCAGGTTGGAACTACTCTGAGGCTGATAACACAACAGAGAACCTCCACAGCCCCTGGAAGTACCGATCCCAGGGTAAACTGAGGGCCTATCCCATCTGGGGAAGCATGATGCTGTACAGAGGAGGAGGCTTTGTGGTGGAGCTTGGACCAGATTTACATAACTCCAGCGGGTGATTTGTCTTTATACCTGTGTATGGTCTAAACCCTTGTGTAATTCAACCATGTACTCCCTCTAGATGCCTTCAGTATCTTCATGAAAACCGTTGGTTTGATGAGTATACCCAAGCCATCTTTATTGAGTTCACTGTGTACAACGCTAATGTCAACCTCTTCTGCATCGTCACACTCATGTTGGAAACCACAGCCATAGGTAAAAAGGTCATATCTGGCTATGCTACCGTTACAGAAACCTCAAAAATGTCTCTAATGGCTGCTTCTTAGGGGCTTTCCAGTTTCGTAGTGAGCTCCAAAATGTTCGTCTCTACCAATCAACTGGTGGCCTCCACATTTTTGTCATGGCCTCTGAAGCCATCTACTTCCTCTTCATCCTATATTACATGTTTGTTCAGGTATATGTATTAAAATTGCATTTAGTTTTCATCTATTACCAGTCATTCCTACATTAGTATAATTCAAATATCCCAACAGGCAAAGCTGATGAAGCAGCAGAGATGGACCTATTTCAAGAGCAAATGGAACCTGCTTGAGCTGGCGATCATCATTCTCAGCTGGAGCGCACTGTCCGTCTTTATCAAAAGGACTCTGCTGGGGAAGCGGGACATGGAGTACTACCAGAGCCACAAAGACCAGTAGGTTATAGCCTTTGAATGATCATAAAGTTTAGAAAATACCGTGACATTCTCAAAATTGTTGCTGGAATAGTGTTTGTTTGCAGGAGATTCAACAAGGACGTGGAAACAAGTCATGTCACATTAACACTATTCAATTAGTGGACTTTCAGTGCTTATAGTTGCCTTATAGCTTCAAGTTGTGTAAATGTCTGCTCAAACCCTTTTCAGGACTGAGGATAAATGAACTATTTGATTGACATCTTCACTATCCTTTGGTTTTCATGCAACTTTTACTGTCAGGGGTTACACTCCTGAACAAAATGTTAAGACCAGAGAAATTACAAGTCCAGTAATCCCTCGTTTGTCACGGTTAATTGGCTTGAGGGCTGACCATGATAAGTGAATTGAGGTAGGGTTCCTTCTCAGCATGGCTCAGGTGGTAGAGTAGTCGTCTCCCACCCTGAAGGTTGCAGGTTCGATCCTCCGTCCTCCCATGATCATGTTGTTGAAGTTCAGTATCTTGATCAAGATACTGAACCCCCAGTTGCTCCTGATGCTGCATTATCAGTAGGTGAATGCGTTATTAGAGCCCCCTTTACAATCATATTACTCAACATTGTAGATATAATCAGAGAGAATAAGCCATTGAAGATATAAATAACACTTGTGCTTGTGTGTGTTCCAGACGTGTGGACAGGAAGTCACATCGGGGGTTCAGAGTTGCGCTTTAGCTGGATTATGGCCGCAACAGTAGCCAGTGTTATTATGATTATCATGTTATTATTATTGTGCCTGTTGTGAATTAAAACCTGCAATAAGAGGTTTTAAGATTTTGTTAAAGTGTCTATCTAGAGTTTTGTGACTGAGAATTCCAGTACAGAACCTGAGCATTCTGTAGTTTAATAATAAATTATAATTAAATTACCTGAAGTTGCCTTTAAATTAACAAAGCAACTGAGCAGCCATTTTTACTGCTGTTAGACTATCAGTTATATTTCTCAGGTTTCCTTATTATCTGATCAAATTTTCACAAGAAGAAGTAAAAACTACAAAAATTCGACTGTGAAAATACAATCATGTTGTTGGAATAATAACGTGCTGCCTCCAGATACGCCAGTTTTCATGAGACAGCCAAGGCTGATGCAGTGCTGGGCTATCTGATTGCTTTCCTGGTGCTCCTGGCTACAGTCAAACTGTGGCACCTGCTGAGACTCAACCCCAAGCTGCACATGATCACAGCGACTCTCCAGCGAGCCTGGACGGATATCTCTGGCTTCCTGGTGGTCATGACCATCATGTTTCTGGCCTACTCCATCGCTGTGAGTAGTTTCCCACACTCGGCATCAGAGAGCTGTTAGAGATTATGTTTTTCTTTCCAGTTTGTTGACATTACAATGAGGAAAATATTTGAAAATGTTTCAACATATTGTAGCCACACAGGCTGAAATGAATGTGTTCATGATTTCAATGATCATACCATAGCAGTCAACATACACTATCAGAGCAATCTGTGCTATGATCTTCTGGCAATGTTCTGACATTATTGTCTCATCTTTGCATTTTTGTACATTATTTCACTTTCAGTTTGTAGCGGAAAAGTACAATATTTAAGTCAGCCAGTTGAAAAATGGGAAATTCATCGAGTGGTCTTAAAACAATTATAGAACATTACTTCTTTCAGCAGCCTTTCACAAAATGAAGAATATATTTGATTCTGTTTTTTCCAGTCGAATCTGATGTATGGCTGGAAGCTGTACTCTTATCGCACTTTATTTGATGCTGCTCAGACCATGGTCAGCCTGCAGCTAGGCATTTTTAACTATGATGAGGTAAAAAGCTTTACCACCATAGATGATTCCACCTGATATAGCTGCTGATTCATGTATTTCCCCCGTTGTATATCACAGGTTCTGAATTACAACCCAGTCCTGGGTGCCTTCCTCATTGGCACCTGTATTGTGTTTATGACATTTGTGGTGCTCAACCTCTTCATCTCTGTCATCCTTGTGGCCTTCAGTCAAGAGCAGATACATCACAAAGTAACCCAGTCACACAGTTCATTTCAGTCTTTGTCAATCATTTATTCGAATAATGTACAAAATACTGAAAAAGCCTTTGGATATGATTCTTTGCAGCCATCAGAGGAGGAGGAGATAGTGGACCTGATGTTGATGAAAGTCTGCAGTTTATTCGGAGTTAAATGCAAGAAGCACGGTGGTGACAGCCTGTCTAACAAGACCGGAATTTCATCAACTTCAAACAATGGAATTTCAACAATCTCCCCAGAAAGTGTAGACAAGGATTTATATGGTCCTCTTTAGTCAACATTGTTATAATAACACCCTGTGTGCTTTGTTGGTGTTGTTGCTTGCTTGCTTCATTCTTCCACTGTGTACAGTATATACTGTAAGTGTGCATTGTTAATCAACTGGTCTGTCTTCAGGAATGTCTATATTGCAAAAGAAGTTGAATCAGTAATCTAGGCTTTAATATGCGCAATGAATATGCATTTTTTTTTAAATATGTAAAACAATGCCACATGTTCATACACATCCATGTGCATAATTAAATAGAATTTTTATTATGTATGTATATTTAGCTTGAGAATGTACAGTATATCTTTGGACTACACAATTTTGAGCAATATCTGCTAAGGTGTCTGATGTTGAACTTATCGTATCACAGAGTAAACAATGAAACAACAATACCTAACAGCTAAATTGTGGAACACAAACAAAATCAAGCTATTTAAGCAATATCAAATCACCATTTAATGATGTTATCCGATTCAACAAAACAATCCATTGTGAGTGTACACTCAAAATACAGAGTAATGTGGTATATGAATTGAAAAGAAACCATGAGTAATTAATTCGTTGCATGAATCAGCTGCCTAGTTGCCATTCAAGCGATCATGAAAATTTTCAAACAGCTAAAATCATGCACAAAGCAACCAACAACCGGCTACCCAATAGAGATGTATGCCAACACAACATTAAAGACATTTATCATATCCATATGTGGAGTAAAATTGTGTAATGGATTGAGGAAGGAACTCAAACAATGAGTCAGTTTAGGACAGGACAAGCATGTGGTGCAAGGTCGGGCATGTGGAGGAAGAAGAACGCTGAGCAGCACAGTGTCTGACGTCATTGATTCTGAATTCATTTAAAGCCGTGCTTATAATTTAAATACCGTGGCAGAATTTGTGATTTCCTGGCCATTTTTCAGAGAATTTGAATGATATTAAAAATGATATTGCAAAATTAATGGTACGTAAACTTATGAGCACAGCTGTATTATTCAATATATTTTTATTATACAGTCCAAAATTATTTATTCACGAGTCAATGTTTCTGTAATTTTTGTATTCCTGTATTTATTTTTCATTACTGAATAATCTATATTATGTTACACATTATTTATTCTTTTCTTCTCCAATAGAAGAAAATGACAACATGGGAACATGTTAAGCAGAGGGAATGAACAGAATCTCAGACATGGAAAAGTTTAGGATAGGATTAATCTGCTTTACTCTACTTCTGCTTTACTCTACTTCTTTTCAGGCATGCTGAATTTCGCAGTCATGTAATTGTTTGCATTGTTAAGCATGTTCGAAATAAACTAAACTACTAGACTGTGCAAGTGTACCTAATGAAGTGTCTGTTGGTGATGTGACGTATTGCGTCACCTGTGTGGGCGTGGCTCTTCATTTGTCACACTAACTGACTCGTCGGCGGCTTAGTCGGCAGGCCAAGGGGCGGAGGCGAGAGTGTGTTTGTGTGTGGGTGAGTAGCAGAGTGACAGCAGAAACAGTTGGCGAGCAAAAACGACGCGGTCACGGCGGTGTGGACACAAGTTTGGACGTTTTTTTCTGTTTGGGACACCAACGATCAAAAGGGACAGACGAAACTGTGACGTCACGCTCGTGTTTTTACCAGAGAGTGTCCGGCTTCTGCTCTCGTGAGGGATTGCGATGCCCTCTGACTTTGTCGCACTCTTCAGCGGGGAGCTCGACGTAACTTTTCCCGGATCCCTGCGCTTCACAGGTAACAAAAGTACCCTTTTGACGTTTAATGTTGCGTTTACTTGGGCGATGACACCTGTATGGTCAGAACGACCCCCCCTAAAAAACGCCCCGGGCTGCTAGCTCACACCGGTCAGACCAGTTTGGTTTATGTCATTGGAAAGTAGCGCAGTACTTTTCGTGGGTAGTTTGTGCTTGCCCCCCCCCTCCCGGGCATCACACTCTCTTGAAGAGGGGCGCTAGTTGGCCAATAAACATAAAGTGAGTGTGCTGCATGGGGGCCTAAACAAGCCCTCAGGTACTGTGGGTTAGCAGTAGGTGCTAGTCAGAATCCCTGTCCAACAGTTTTAATCATGAACTCAGTGTCCGTTCATGGATGTTTATGCTGCATACATACTGTAGCTGCAAACCAATCATGCAACCATTTGTGCAGAGTTAATAGATATCACAACATTTTCTTCTGCAGTAAAGATAATCAATGTAATGGCTTTCCATCTGTTCTGTCAAGTTTTCTTTACAATTGCAAAAGCGGACATCGCTAAATAGTTTTCTCCTATTGACACCCAACCAAAGCCTGGTCAATCATTAAAAGGCTGGCTGCCTGGTGTGTAAACCTTGGCTTAAATCGCTGAATTAATATTGACTCTGCTGTGTTAAGCAAACTTGGTGGCATGTGCTTCAAAATACTTGATTGCCTAGAAATGTTGTTGATATCTGATGTTGAAAAGGAAAACAAAGTGGAGGGAAAACATCAGATTAGGCCTCATGGGGATTTAGTAGTACAATGATCCTGTATTTTCTGCCATAAACCTACTGGTAGCTAAACAAAAAATATGACAAGCCGACTTCTAAATTTAGTTGGTTACGGAACATTAGTTCCATCATTGTGTTGTGGTCTGCTCTATTAACGTGACTTTCTGCAATGTACACTTCCCTAAACAACCTGTCACGTGAATGTGCCTAAACTAGCTCAATTTTTGTACTTTCTCCTGTCAAGGACGTTTCAGTACAGGACAAAAACCTAATTTTCTTTACACTAACAATTCCCTACACACTTTAACATTTGTTCAACTAATCTGACAAAGATTTGACTTTAAGTGAAATTCTTCTTAAATTGTGCAAACATTATTTTATGTGGGCGTGGCAAAGAAAGTGGCAATTGTCTGCCATCGCTACCTTCTTTTCAATCTAATTGATTAACCATTAACTTTAAACAAACCCCAGTAAAAGACAAATCTGTTCAGGTCAAAATATCACCTCCTCTGGTATTTACTGCGCACTTGTGACTTTGTTTCAGCCGCAAAATTCAATATATGGTTTGGAGTGGTTTAACCTGTTGTGGAAATCTGATCTCTACGTCGGAACCTTTTAAAGGCCAAAAACAATCCACTCAAATTTGTTTGGACTACATGTGGGCATCGCAACCCTTTTATTACCTGTACAGGCAATATTTTACACAACATTTGAACATTCTTGAAGTCCACATAAGTAGGTTAACCACATTAAAGTGATAAAAAAACCCCCTCATTAAATCTTCTCTTAACTTAAATGGCGAATGAAGAGGGTTTAATAAAAGTTTTGTTGGAGATTCAGATCTCATTTTCTTTCTTTCAGGCATATTATTTGGCTTGTATATCTTAGTTATTTTCTAACTTGTATTACTTTTTGGTCTCCTGATCGTTTGTAATGATATAATGATGAGTCTCCATTTATAATGACAAACACAACATCTTGGGTTCATGAGAGGCTCTTGCATTGTGCATTTTTAGCAATGTTGTTAATTTTCTGCAGCGTACCAGATGCATCGTGTTTGTGAGAAATGAAACAGACTATTGTCTCCTTGTCTGTTTTTAGTTAGCTAAATGTGTTTTTAGACAAAACTGATGTTTGAATATCTCAAATCACCACATAATCATATTTGCATTTGAAAGAATTCCTTTTTTTTGGAAAGTGTTTGGTGCAAAATAATTCCTCCGAGCATCTGTTTTTTCTTGTGTCCCATCAATTGCAAGTTGATTGCCTTCATTGAGTTTGAGTGGTACTATTGCATTTTATATCAATTCTAATATGGACATTTTGACTGTGCACAAGGTTCTTGTCCATTTCGGAATCAGCTTCCTATCATATGGCAGTGGATTTGTCAATTATTTGTGAAAAACCCAGAGGACCTGTGAGGTTGAACATCACACCTTCATGTTTCCTTCCACAGCAAGATGCATCTGACGACATTAAATATTAAATGAGGGGAATCTTGCCTCTTTCCATTGGCAGATAAGAAGCTGCAGTTAAGGTGTCAAGAACTCATGTCTCTGCTGCAATCCAACCCAATATTCCCATCTTGAAATAAACCCTTGCTTTAGGGCTGCTCTTTCTGTTGTTGTTGTTGATGTTAGGCAACAATTCTAAGATGATTGGTTCGGCATCGGGTGGTGATCCCGGCTGGGGGACATCATTCCACTTTTTCTGCCTCGTCAGTGCTAGTCAGGGGTCAGTCGATAGGATGTTTATGTGATCCATTGCAATGGCGGATTGGGAATACGAGGGCAGTCATACACGACTCGGTCCGCTGTCTCATCACCTAGGTCACATTTCCTGCAGATGGTGTCCACCATCCGGTTTATCTTGGCAAGCGAATATTTATGGGGATGGCCGCTTCGAAATCGACTCACAGTCACCTGTTCCTTGCATGTTAGTTATATCTTGTTCCTTCAATTTCTCCCATCATTTGCCATAGACTTGTTGGAGACGGACATGGGCGATAGGATGGCTAGGCCTGTCACGATAAGAAAGATAAAAAAAAACCCAAAGTCAATCATTTTTGCCGGCCTCAGTAAATTGACGTGCATTGTTTTCCTCGTCTTTCTTTCAGGCGGAATGACAAGAGGGCTCACTCTGCAGCTGTCTGTACGCGTTGGTACTATAGTGGAATGAACTGAGAGAGTGAACCCTTCGCTCACCTATGAGCTTTGTCCCAGTATGTGGAGGCGGGGCTGCCTTGGCTGGCAGCAAGTTAGCCTTGTGAGCAAACATACACTAACGTGAATGAAGGCACAAAAGCGATTGTTTCTAAGGCAAATGCCACAGCCCCGATGTGGGGATATTTTGGTTTTAAACAGAATGAACAAGGTGTGTGCATGAACACTGACGAACCGATATGTCACATTTGTTTAAAATAGTGACGAGGAAGAAGGGGAATACGATACTTGTATGCACACCTACAACGCAGGTGGAAAGGAGCCTTCGTCCCGACAGTCAGTCAGTGTCGCTCGTTACATTGCAAAAGAAATGCAGCATTTCCGGAAATGGTACAAATGTTTGACAGTACGACTTGCCTGTGAGAATGTACATGTCATAAACAGCAATTCCTGAACCGTATAACCGAGTGAAGAAGACGTGTTGAAGGACACCAGAAACACGTGTGGTTTTTATTGGGGTGTTTGTTTTCTTAACAGAGACAGTCTGAAAAAATCATCTCAAGAAATGTTGTCAATAATATTGATTATTGACAATAACATGATGGTAAATTATTGTCCAGCAAAATTTATTGTGACAATCCTAAGGATGGCCAAAAGTCTCCTTCTATATCGCCGCCATCGATGATGCCAATTGGGTTGGCTTTGACTCCTCGTGCTTAGTTCTGTACATTGCTGTTTGTGTTGTTGACACCGAGCTAGAAATGTGGTGAATCAAGTATGCCTCCATGTTGAATAGCAACAAAGGACCACAAAAACTTACATTTACACCTGCACTACAGTATCTAGATGCAAGATAATTATACTCAGTTTTGATTGTCACTGTCACATTGGTATTAGTTTACAAAGACAATACCACAACAGTCCCTCTCAGGGCCATTTGAGGTCTTTTAAATTTATAAACAGTTTTCCCCGTAGGAAATCACCTTTGTGGAGGTGCGGTTGTGGTGAGGATAAGGCAGCGCAATTCTGACAACATGAAAAAACACGGAAAAACAAGTGCATGCGTGCAGCGTAGCCAAGTCACAGAAAAACAGTAATGTGATTGGTCCTAACCTGTTATATATGATAACTGTTACATTTTATAAAGTAAAATCAATAGAAAGAGTCACAAATAATCCAGAAAGCCAAAGTCTGCAGCACACTCGCTCAAATTGATACATGCTGTCAAACACTTGGTTTTATTTACTTAAAGGTGCTGTCTGCGGTTAGGTACTGCATGGGGGGGGCGCTAACGTTTGAACATACTATATCCCGCCCTCTTCCTGCACCAATCAACCACGATAAACGATGGCCGACTGTACAACATTGGTCAAACATTTAGCTATTACTTGCAGTTATACAGCCAGAAGTAAAAACATATGATACATACAATGTCGTCAGTTGTTTATTAGCCAGTGTTAGCAACGCTAGCTATTCAACATCTTTCTCAATGAGGTTATTTGAGAAATAAGAATCATTGAAAGACATAACAACATGAATGTCATTGGTGAGTGCACTTAGGCTGTAACAAACGGCAGATGAGGGTAACATTAGTTATGTTTGTTGTCAGCTAATGGTTGCAAGTTTAGCTACTAATGTTAGCTAGGAGTGCCCCGGTGCAACTTTTTCACTTCTGATACAATACTGATGTAGCAGCCTTGAATATATATATATGCATAAATATTGTATACCAATTTTATATATATAATTGGTATATAATATTTACCGATCCGATAGCACGAATCCGAATCATACGTACTTTTATTTCTTGTTTTGTAGCGTGAAGTGTCAGAACAGGCTTGATCAAGTGATATTAGAGAACAATAGTCAGCAACAGTAACTCATTTGCATCTCGATGTATCTGGTGTATAGTTTTATTGAAACTTTTAAACCTGACATTACTCACCTTTGACAGGGGCTGGCTCTTTTCTGTTACAGCCAATTTCTCACGCTTTGCAAATGTTTCATACAGCAGTGGGTGATTGACAGAGCCGTGGTCTTGTGAAAATCCTCATGCTGTTTTTTTGCGGCGCTGCTTCGAATGCACAATGAGGTTGATTGTATGATTCAGTGTCACCACAGGAAACTTGAGTTTTGCACACAGCTGCAACGTCCTTTTGTAACTTTAACGAAAAATACTGCCACACGGCTGACATCACTCCTGCTCCTTGCTGAACACGCAGGCGCACTCTGTTGTTGTGATCACGTGGGCTCTGCATGCTGAATGGAAGTGCTGCTGCTGGATGGAAGTGCTGGTGTGGCGTTTGGAATGGACTGCTTGTATCGCAGTGCCAATATAGGAGATTTTAGACCAGGGGTGTCAAACTCGTGCCATGGAGGGCCGAGACACTGCAGGTTTTCTTTCCAGCCAGTCACTAAAGCAGGTGATTATAATGATCAACATGTTCAGTTTGAGGGAAGGAGCTCATCAATTAAATCACCTGCTGAAGAAACTGGTTGGAGAGAAAACCTGCAGCGTTTCGGCCCTCCAGGGCACGAGTTTGACACATGTTTTAGAGGCAGGCCGATATAATCAGATATATGTGACTGATATCTGATATTAATATTGAGACACTCCCAGCGTTAGCGATCATTGACTGTATCTCCTATCATAACAGCAGAAAAACCTAATTTGTTAGCGTAACCCACGACAGGATTGTTTCGTTATAATATAGATCAGTAACAATATACCGCTGCTAAAGCTATGTATGGAAATGCGTGTGAGTTTACTCACAGGTTCAAGAGGAATAGGTTTACTTGGTGTTGTTTTTTGTTGGCTGCTTTCTGTTGTACATTTTTCCCGATAGCTTCTGTGAGACTGCGTTTGTGACAGTAATGAACGCCACTCCCCCTTTTCAGGCCGAACAACAATTCTCATTCAGTTTAACTCGTAATTGTGAAGAATAGAGACATTTTTGGTACAGTCTGCTCTCTCAAACCATCGTTGATAATCTATAGCTAGCCTATAGCTAGTCAAGTCTGCTATAGCTATAGTGGTGGCATTCTTATATTTTGTGGTTGACAAAAGTGTAATTTGGAGGCGAAGAGGGATAGCACCTTTTAACTTTGAAATGTGCATGTTTATGATGGACTTTTTCACAATTTGAACCTGTCATCTTTTCTTTACTAAGTGGCAAAACAGCCACAAAAATCCAAAGAAAAAGGAGAATTAATCCTTTGGTGCTCATTTAGCTGTGGTATTACGAGATTTGCTGACATATTTCTTTGCAAAGTTTTGTTTTATCTTAAGATTTTGAAGCTTTATAATTCAATAAAACATTTAATAAAAGTCACCACTATATCAAAATAAGAAGACTGTCATGTCAACATTTCAGGACACAAGTAACATTGTTTTAACTTCTTCATTTTGGTAGAAAACTTACAATTTCAGCACAAAATAAGGTGCGAGCTGCTTATGGTGTTTTTATGTACTTTCAGTGAACGGTGGAGGCCTTGGTCACAGTGGTGTGCTTTTTAGGTGTACTGTATCTGAGCTTTCTTAAAAACCTTCTTAAAAAAAAGAAGTTGCACAATAAAGTTACTGTTCGGCCAAGAGACTCCACTGTTTTATTACTAGAAATGCCAGTTGTGCAACGTTAACCAACGAATAGGAGTCACAGTCTTGAAAAATCTCAGTTATGAATATAGATTAAAGTATCTGCCCGTAGGCGTATCCCTTTATGTTGAACACCATATTGATTTATGATGCCTCTCGGGAGTTGAAACACTTATTTGGTTATTTGCAGTGCCACTCCATTATGGGCAAAAATTTGGGATGCCTGACTGTAGCATAGCTACAGTAGTTGTCATATTTCAATATCGCCTGTCTTTTTTTTTCTGTGTCAGCTTGAACAACCTTGGCAGGAGGACAAAGGTGTTTTAAGGTGTGATCTGTACGACCTTGAAGGCACAACAGTGGCCCGGTAGTAAAATCATAGCAGTTAAAAGTCGAGTGCTGTTGAGTGTTGTTGTTGACTTGTAAGGTGATAACCATCATCAAGACATCTTTTTCTGTTTTGAAAGGGATAGGGGTGTGTATGGGGGTACTGACCCATTTTATGCACATAAAAAGTAGCTATACTAACTTTACACAATGGTTCCTTTTTATGCCTATGCACATACAATATAACTACAACCATAATTTTACATTTGCAACTGTAGAAAGCAACCTTTCACTTTTGGCCAGGCAAAGGGCATCCTCTGCTGTTTTTACAAATATCACCCAAAACACTGGACATAAACGTAATACTGTAAGTCCTCCAAACACAAGCTTTTAAGGACAGGGGCTGTCATCTGCTGGTTGTTTTTCTTGTTATCATAAAAATAGACTTAAATTGCTATACTATGTTACACAGAGAAACAGAAACATTTGATACATGTTTGTGCACACAAAATTCCTGTATTAACTGGAATGTAGAAGTGATTGTGAAAAGCTCTGAGATGTGAACATCTTTTTCCGATTGCCAATTCCGAATCAAGGTCCTATTGCGGTTATTAAAAACCTGCATTTGCCTGTATCAACCCGAATATTAGGTCATATACAGTAAACATGTAAATAGGAAGATACACCTGACTGGAATATTGCATCTTTATTGAGCATGGTCAATGCTTACTGCGATTGGCTGGCTGCCAGTCCAGGGTGTACTGCGCCTCTCGCCTGAAGTCAGCTGGGATAGGCTCCAGTCAATCGCAGTAAGCATTGACCATGCTCAATAAAGATGCAATATTCTAGTCAGGTGCATTTTCCTATGGAGGGGTATCCCTTGACCCTAATGAGAATAAGCGGCATAGAAAATTGATGGATGTATGGCTTAATGCTTAAATTGCAGAGAATTTGGGGGATTTGTTTGTGCCTGGCATGACGTTGAGCAGAAGTGGTAAACATTTACGTTTCTGGGTGAGGAGGAAAAAAATGTAATGGTATAAATATTATGAAGTGCATCGATGGGTGTAAATACAGGGGCAGTATTTTATTTTTTTTTATTACTCGTGGATGCAAACGTGTGTTGTCCTAAAGAGGATATGAACCTTAACCGGATATCGTGCGCATGTATACTTAGTCACTGTTACTCTGCTTTCATCGAAGCAGAAGTAAAGCAAAAGAGGACAAAGACCCCATTACAATAATGATCACCACAAACGTGTCCTGACCTGACCCCAAAATGATGTGTCTAGACGCCATACCTTTTTATTGAGTTGATGCAGCGTCATAAGGCAAAATGACACAGCCACCTCCCATCCTTCTGTAGCAAGACCAAACCTGATGAATTTGACTCAGTAGCTTTTCTGGTCTTCAAGTGTCTACTTAAAGGAAAACTGCACTTTTTTTTTTTTGCCCAACCACAGTCTTTATGTGAGACATAAACACTTATGTCTTTCCCTTTTCTGTGCCTTCTAGATATTGGAAAAACTGCTAGCACGGGGCAGCTAATAATGTAAGTACTGGGTTTCACCTATTCCGCCTATAAAGCCTCTAAAAAGACCTCAAACATTGTTTTATGGTTTTATATACATGCTTGACCATGTAGTAACAGGCACATTCATGATGATGCCTTATTTTTGTCATGTTACGCATTACCGGAACGTCTTTCCTGGGAAAAGCCCATAGCAACGACTGCTGCTTCCGTCAACAACAGCATAGAGAGAGGTTTGCTACCTCTAATCATGGCAGACTTTGTGAGAGTTGACGCTACCAGCTATGTTTTACTTGTGCTCCTCCCAGGAAGAGAATAACATTGCTGAGTGCCGGGCAGATCCAGCTAGAGTGAAACACTAAGCAATTATCATGTAGCACTCATGCTAAATGTTTCATCGATAAAATAAGAACATAAAACAGTCACAAGCAATGTCCGCTCTCACTGGGATGCAGACTGATGGAATGGCTGTGTCTTTCAGCGCAAGACATGTGCTCCCCATTGCGCTGGTAAATCCTGCATAGTTCTCAAGTAAAAAATGCTGAGATCTGAAGAGAATCTAGCTGAGTCTTTTTAGCTAGTATCCAGTGCTTCAGCGGGTCCGAATTTTTAGTTGGTAGTGTGTGGAATTTTGACCAACTTCTCTTCTTATTGCCATAATCTTCTACTGCGTAGAACATTTTGTCGGACATGCCATGGCTGGCTCCATGCAGTGTGAAGGTAATCTAATCTAATGTCATGTAAAGCCTAGTGACCAGAATATTACGATTTGTCTTTCAATATTTTTTGATTAATAATAGGCCTTTGTCAACCACGATACAGCGATCATTAATTAATTTGTGAAAAACCTTGATAGTGAGGGAGCGATGTTCGAACCGCAATGTAGTGGGGGACGACTGTACTCGATTTTATATCTGCAAGTGAATATTTAAAACATTTTTCCAATCCCTCTGTATTTTTTGCTTTAAGGCTGTGATTGTTTTGAGGTATTCTCAGTCACATTTTATTTTTGTGCTGGCATTCTCACTGTTCTCTTTTCTCTTAGTGAGTGCCGTAGGACTGAATGTGATCATCACTCTGTGAGCTAAATGTCCACATATTAAATGACCAACTTTACAATCATTTGTCATGTACACATGTATGCTTCATGCATTGTGAAAGACTATTTTGCCTTAATGAATTAGCAGTAAGCCATTTCAATTAGGTCACTTGTGCACACAACATTGTGAAACAAATCCACCTCAGTGTTGACTCAATTAAGCAGTTTGCATAGTCACTTGATGATGTCATGCTGTGAAAGTGTGTCTTTGTTGCTAAAGGCCTTTCCTGTTGCTTCAGCACCATCTTCCTTTGAATCAGACAGAAATGGCTCGTCTGGCTTTATTATACGCATGCATGAGTGTGCGTGTGCATTTGAATAGAATTAGATTCCACTGCTTCCATGTCAAACTTGATATTTCGTCCCTCCTTATTTAAAGGGACTGTATGCAACATGTTCCCCACTGCCTAGAGGGCGGCAACATTCGAATGTGTTATGCATTATATCCCGCCCTCTTACTGCTTAATGTCACCGTTCCAAAACCGCTGAAATAGTCTGCCATACTGTCCTATGGTATGAAAGAAAGTGGAGGTCCAGCGTGGCCACTATGTGGGAATAATTTGTCATGTCCTGTGTTATTCCTCGCAGTTGGAACTGAGCGTCGATGTGCTGAAACTAAGGGCATGAGATGTGTTGCCAAAAGTTGGCAACTTAACCGTCACGGTATAGCGAGCAGTGACGTTAGCTGCCTCATTAGCATCAAGCGGCGCCTGTGTTACAAGCCGTGTACCCTTGTAGAGTTTTGCATCCCGAAGCGTGTGGATTTAGTGTGGATTTCACATGGCTCAGCAGCTGTTGAACTATTGTGTAAGCACATAACACTATCTCACCGATTTTCAAGTATAATTTTACACATCCTATTTGCTGCCTTGTGTTAGATGTTATGACATTCTTCATTCCCGAAGCGCTTAAAGAACGACAACCATGTGTCATGACAGAGACTGCCACTGAGCTGATTTACTTCTTGTCAAGTATTTGGATTAGGGCTGTCAATCAATCGGTTAAAAATATTTTATCACGATTAATCGCATTTGGTCCCTAGTTAACTCATAATTAATCACTCAAAAAAAGACGTTTTTTAGATATAAAAAGCAGGAATTTAAATCTTTGTGGTAAACGCTTCCATACTCTTCTAGATATACAAGTTAAGATACGATTCAAAAAGGATATATTTCAAAAACAGAACAATTGGATACAGTGTACAAAGGATCAGATTTGATTCGATATGATTCAACGATTACGTTTGTCAATGTGGACGTTAATCTTATATTATAAAATAAAGAAGCCGATTGTATAAAAGTCTCATTCTTAAAGTATTTTCAAAAGTGTAAAAGAGCACATCGTAGCCCCAAGCACGCTGTAAGGCAGGGGTTCCCAACCACCGGGCTGCAGAAAACATTCAGGTGCAATGATTTAAAAAAACAAATCTCACATTAGCTGCCACGACGCTCTGTTTCCTCAAGCTCCGGTGCAGGCCGAGGGCCAAACAGGACGTGTGCACGTTAATTGCGTGTCAAAAAAAATTGTGCCATTAAAGGAAACCCCCGTTAACGTTAACTTTGACAGCCCTAATTTGGATATTGCAGCATGTAGCCCAGGGTCTAACTTGCCTCTCTTCCGAACTCAGATGGGATAGGTTCCAGTTTACCCGTGACCCTAATGAGGACAAGCGGTATAGAAGATGGCTGGATGGATGTCACATGTAAGCGATACAATTAAAGGAGATCAGGTATTGTTACTTTTGGCTGTTCAACAGGACATTATGATATGTGTAAGGCTGCATAATTTTGTTTTTGGATGTTTGAATGTTTTATTTTCCTCAGAAATTTGTAACTGTAGTGCAATAAAAAAAGAAACTGGACGCGAATATTTTGTAAATATAACTGACCCAATATGCCATCAGCACAAGTGTTCTTGAGCCATGATGCATACGAGCAACCATCAGAAGCTGCTGTTGTTAATATGCATTCATGTATGGACGTTATTGCTCAAACACCTACATGGGACAAAACACTTGATCAGTGTTCATTAATCTCAAATTATGAGAAGGAAATAAGACTCACACTCCAGATGAAGTTTTATTTGTATTAAAATCAAGTAAAATCAGACAGAATATCTTTCGCAGCTTCAGAGCCCTGGACCTCGTTTCATTCATGTGTATCCATCTTCTGGCCGAATAAAAGAGAGTCCCGATCGATAGTCCCACTTTATCCGACAGTAAGAACACTAGTCTGAGAAACTGACACTTACCGGAGCCAAATCCATCTCAGCAGGCCCAGTTTTGGGCCTGTGTCGGTAAGTTTTCATTGCTTTCCTCTGGCTGGTACATTGATCACCATTCGCAGCTCGCGTGTGTAAGTCCCGTTTTATGCCATCATCTGGAAGTATCATCTGCCGTTACGGCAGTGGTACTTATTATGATAAGAATTGTACTGGCCGCTGGTGTCTTTCTTCCTTAGTTCCTGTTCCATTATTTCTATGAACTACTTGTAATCATTCACTAAGTTATTAGATTGATCAAACAATCAAACAATTATATCTATACTGTATTTATTTTAAGGCACTCAACAATAATACAATCAATAACATCAATGCAAACAGTTATTCTAAAAGCTACTTGTAATAATTATTTGCTCACTCAGTAAATTATTTTTTTCCTACAGAACCAAGCACTTTTCCACCTGAGCTATGTCACAACTGTGCAATCACCAGAATGGGGGATGTAGTAGTAGGGGGTGCCAAATTAATTGCCCATTCATTTTCAATGGGACAATTAATTTAAACACTAATGGTTACCATTTGATTTGTCCATTTGTTTTTAGCAGACTAAAAACAGCAGAAATTGAAATGTTGGAAAGTAAGAATGAGACTGAATGCTGAAATGTATAAAACAATCTCCCTGGCTCAATCAATCGGAAGTTACTCTCTCCTCAGTTTGACCATCGCCCCTAATTAGTCTACAGGTGGTGGCGATTAGAGGACAGTGGCGTCTGTCTGACGTAATAATCAATAATTTTATACAATATGATGAAGGCCTATACAGCAATTGAACCAGCAGCCTCTGGGTTGGGAACCAAGCATTCTACCAACTGAGCCATGTCACCTTTGTAGAACCAGCAGAATGGAGATAGTAGTAGAGGGCGCCAAATATTGCCCATTTAAATGGGAAAATTTCCCACAGAAAATATGAAATTACACTAAATGTGTGAATATTTTGAAAATTCTGAATAGATAGCCACTTGTCCTGAGCTGAACATTTTGACGTTGGATTGGTTTGAATTGGTTGAGAAATGAAGGAGGAATTAGCGGACAAAACATAAGGCGGAATAAGAAGAAGAAGAAGCAGAATGAATAGATGAAAAATGCTTTCAGCATTCACATAATTACAATACTAGTGCAGATTATGTGACTTGATCGTACGAAAACTCCGGGACCCATACAACGAACGGTTAATCTTGAACAATGTATCAATGCTATGCTATGGCCATTGTTTTGGTCTTGTGGTACTATCCCTGAAAGATCATGTAAGGTGCAATTTCACAAATAAGATACTTCATCTTATTTCTTCAGTTAAATTTGACTATTCAAATTTGTTTGCTCACAAGAATTGAGCCGACTTGTGTGTTGAGCTGTGTTGCTATAGAGCCACTGGCAGTCTTCATGTAGGCTTGGCTGTAAACATTTTAGGGTTGTTGTACACGGTTTGCTGCAGATGACAGCCCTTACTATCTTCAGGTATTCTGACATAGTGATCCTTGTGTGACTAACCACTTTACATATTATGCCAGGTTTAAGGTACTTTTTTTTTTTAGCTAGTTAAAAAATGCATAATAGGTCATTCTAAATTCCGCACAGGGATAATGCAAACCTGTTGGGCAAGTTAAAGTACAGATCTCGTCTATGATAATGGTAAACAAGACGGTAGAGATAGTGAGAGGATTGTGTAGTGGAGAAGGGGTTTAATCATTCACTCATCCAAAAAACGTGCCACGCCCCAGGTGTCGGGACTAGTAAGAGCAAGCAGCTGGAATGTGAGCGAAATGAATGGCAGTATAAGTCTTGCCATTCATTTAGTGAGTGCCTCTCTTTTGTTTTTGTTTTTTTTTTTACATCCATCCTGCACCACTTGCCAGAACACAACATATCACGGGTGTGATGATGAAATAAGTAATGAACGCATAGTGCTCATGTAAAATTTCTGAACTGACTGGTATATGCAGATATTTTGGTGTACACCACCATAATTGAAGCATATTGAGAATTAAGCCTGTAAAGCAGGAGTGTCAAATATGTGGCCCGTGGGCCAAAACCAACCTGCTTTGGTGTTTTCAATTCGGCCGGTTGGATAAATTATGAAAGTAAAAAAAAAAAAAAGCATAAAAGACACAAACTCGAAATAATAAATAATAATAAACTATAATAAACTAGAAATAATACATTTAATGTATGCTATTCTTAAATCATCCACTGGGGGAAGCACTGTGTTAGTCAGAGCAGAGGGGTGCACTGTTTTAAGAATAGAAGAAGTAGAAGAAGAGGACAAGCGTCTATTCCTTCACAGAAATAAATGGGAAACCTGTGTGCTTAGTGTGTAATCAACAAATGTCCGTGCTCAATGAATATAACATATAATATAATATAATAATAATATAATATAACAACAATTGGTGCCATTATGAGACTCATCATGGCGAAAAATACAACTGAGGAGAGAGAAGCTCATTTCTTCGCCTGGGGCCAAGAGGTCTGGGAAGTATCAAAGCATCAAAGTCGTATTCTGACATGACCTTGTTAAATCACGCATGATGAAGGCTGCAGAACATGTGTGACCTGAGAGGCAACAAACATTTGCCAACATTCGTCAGATGAGGAATACTATGGCAGAGAGGATATCGGAACTACTGTATCGACAGATTTAAATCGGAAGTTGAAACACAGAGTTAAGTAATTTCTTGCATTTTCTGTTGCAGTTGATGAGAGCACAGACAACAGGCCATATTTTTTTGTTTATTCCTTCAAACCAAAGGGATGGCAAGTTTCAGAAATAAAAAACAAAGTAGTTTAGATACCGATTGCGCTTAAAGAATACAGTTCTGTGAAAATGAATTATTGCTTTTGAAATAGTAATACCTTTAACTTTTTTCGTACTTATGCAAACACATTGTCTTGAGAAATCTGACATTGTTGATATGTTTTCTAAAGGGATATTTCATTAAATATGATGTTTTTTGAATGCATTTGTACTTTTTTGAATGAAAACAAAGGGAAAAACATGGACTTATTGTTATGTATATGTAATTATGTTATGATTGCACTGCTCAGGCCCACTTGACATTTAATTAGGCTGTACAGTATGTTGCCCTTGAACCAAAATGAGTATGACACCCCTGCTGTAAAGCAAAGGAAAGAGTCAACTATTTACTCACATGAGTGACATGCCTATGAGTGTATCTTTTAATTTAGACTGCAATCCCTTATGATGTATGAGACTGTGTTGAGAAGGCTGTGTAACTACGTCCATGCTAAGATGCCATGCCATGCCAGGCCATGCCATGCCAAACATTAGGTGGTGTGGTTTGTTGTTTATATACTTGGTGGGAAAAGGAGAGAGGTTTGTCATATGGAAATGAAGAATTGCACTCTGTCTGCTTGCAAAGAAACAAACCGAGTTTTCACTATTTCAAAACATCCAGGGCTTGTGGAAACACTTTGAACAGTCCAGCCAGTGATGCGAGACCACTGAGTGGAGGGAAGTGTACATATTTTCTGCCTGTGCGGTTGGCAATGTGTTTACAGGAAGGGCTGCCCACTCTGAGCACATGTTTCTGCATGTGCTCTCTATGAATGAGCCCCAAGAAGACTGGCTCTTTAAGTGGAGATGCAGATATAGGGAGAGTGTTTTTATACAGGTGGTGGTTGACATTTCAGCACATGTATGAGAAATTCGGAAATAGGCATAGCCACACTCGAACCCTGACTATTAGGTCTTTGCTAAGTAAAGAATTAAGCCTCCTTTCTGGGAACCAACATTCCCTGCTCATCTGCTCTGAGCTGTAAGAGACTACGGGGCTTTGGGAATCATGAGACATTGGCTGGTTTTAGTATATCCCAGGTTTGGGTTTTGGACGCAGCGAGAGGTAACAATGGGAGGGTTTAAGTGTCTGATATACACACCAAACCCTAGGGCTCAGCTGCAAGTAATTAAAGCTGGCAGTTGGGAGGGGGGAACGTCGGGCAACTGTAATGGCTGCTCTAGCTCCGTACCATAATATTTGGATGATGAATCAGGCTGCTAGTAAACGGTCTGTCATGCTGTTGACCCAAGGCTTTCTCTTCTCCATGTGAGAGGCATGGAGAGGACAGGGAAAAGCGTTGTGCAACCCTGCTGCCTGTTTGTAATAAGATCAGTTTTTGTTCACACGCTTCAGTTGCGATGCTATTTTGATATGAGTTTGATCGCATTAGACTGGACCCAAGAGGACATCTCTAAAGATATTGTTATCTTAGCTCTCTAACTTATTGTTGTTCAAGAAAGGATTGCTTATGAAAATGGGAGTGGAGCTCAATAGCTGATAATGCCAATCTCAAACAAATACAGTATATGGACACACTAATGCAAAAACTGTTTCTAATAGATCAGAAATCATATGGATCATAAATTCATCTCAGCAGTGAATTCTAATGTGGTGAAACGTGTAGAGCAAGTTATATAAACACCAGTCTTTACACCAGTCTTCAACTCAATGAGGTGGTCCTCCATCACACGTCAGCTTTTTTCTGTCACCGCTATTTTCTGGCTACAATTGCATCTTCTTCATTGACTTCGCTTCTAGGGGTGGGGGGGTGGGGGGGTTCATTGTTAATTCTTATGCTCATAGGTTTAATCCCATCAATTTATTTTCTCTTTTCTCCCCCAGAATCAGTGTATGATCTTCTGCCCAGAGAGCTGGAGTTTCCTTCTACCATCCTGCAGAACCTAAAAACTATGAGCCAAACCAGTGGTGGAGAAGCTGGACCCCCTTCAGCTGGTGTAGATTCTGGTACGATCCTAATTTCTCCCCTTTGAGCTAGATCGATTTTTTTTGTTCACCAACACAAAACAACATATTTCATCTATCGAATGTCTGCACATGGCAAGAAAAAAATCTTGCCTGCTAATATGCAAGTTATCTCTGATATTTAATCGCTTGGTAGGCCTATCAATGACCTCCTCATACATTAAACAACACTTTTGCATACCATTCTAGTGATGATTTTAATTTCATGGTGGGACTTTTTACTAAATTAGTGTTCATCAAGATTTTCCCTGTTTTTTTGAGGATGGATGTCTGTCAAAATAATGAGAGCGGTTCAAAACACTATACCAGTGGATAATATCACTGTTACAGCAGTGTTTTATTTTGTTTGTTTGATTAGGGTATGTTTCAGCCATAAGTATGTTGTTGCTGTAGATGAAGTGACTTACGACTTGTCCGGTGGACTTGGGTGAAAAGTTATGTTGAACTCCCGATTAAACGGTTGTTCCATTAGTCAGATGTTTGATGGTTATCATCAGATTCATAAATGATTAGCGTGTGAATTGTCAGATTAAATAGCTTTAATTATTTACATAGAATTGTATTTAGTTAGATCTCACCATCACTGTTGTATTCCTGCATGATAGTTTCACAAGGGAAAACATCTATGGCTGCGGAACAACAATAGTGTTTGGAGAATGAAAAAATTGTGCTTCACTCCCCACATTCTTGTCTTTATTCTTCCACTCATGCATACATGGGTTCCACAAAAACATGTCACATGTCGTCAGAAGTAATTACACAACAGGTTAGAGTTTTGCTGGAGAAAATATACAACATTTAGGTGTTTTTTACACTTTATCTGCCAGGAGTTACCTAATGGATGTGTGCTAGTTGTTTGCTCACTGTGGCCACACTTTAATTTGATTGAAATAACAATTTATGTGATGAGAAATACAGTCTAGACATGAATGTGGTAAACGGTGGATCACTGTTGCACAAACGCACATTGTGTTTGCTAATCCAAACTTTTTAGTGTTAAAAAGGCTAATGGTTTATTAGAAAACACTTGTGAGCACAGATTTAAAAAAAAAAATGTAAAAAGCCATTAAGCTGACATTCCCTGTTATGGCTGAGTGTATATAGCATCTATATTTGTGAAAATAATGCTAAGTTGTTTAAAAATATTTAAAACCTATTAGTCCATTTCACACTACTTCTATGGTGTAAAACAAGACTATTCCATGTAAATTGTCATGGTCACAACAATAAGCACCTACATGGACCACCAAAATCAGTTACACAGAAAGGTACAGTGCACAAATAAATATGACGACAAATACTTGATTGTCTTTTTTTCAGAAGATAGATGACTCTCAACTTGCACAGGATCAGTCCCTGTGTCACCCTTGAAAATATGACTTTCAAATGGTAGCCTTTAAAGTTGCCAAGAAAGAGTAATAAAAGGAAAAGCAAGAACAATCGACAACATTCCTTAGTCTAGCCTAATACTCCAGTGAATATCATTGCCACATTAAAAACAACAGTATTTCTGACTGAATCATTGTATTTGATGTGTTTTGTAATTTTTTTCTTGTGATCCTGGACAGGATAAATGCTAACAATGCTGTCGGTGCTCTCTTTTTGTATGTGCCGTAATGCTTGTCCCCATTTTCTAGTTTAAGTGATGTTGTTCTTGTTCACTGATTGGTAATGACATTTTTGGCTGTGATGTTACAGGTCTTTTTACTGTGCCTCTGTCTCTCACTTTGTCTCTTTTTTAGCAGTTTGCTTTGTTTGCAAACTAATGAATCCCAAAACAGTCCATAATGCCAGGTCCAATTTTACTTAGTTTATAGTCTGCAAGTTAACCTTACTCTTCCCCACTACTCACACATCTCATTGTGCTTTCTAAATTACAGTGTGCCGGCATGCTGGAGCAACATTTTTTTGCATAAAAAAAAAACAATTGTCTTTTTTTTTTTTTTTCTTAAAAAATCTGACTACAATTTTACTGTTCAGCCCCTATTGCTCATTCGCTGTCTCATTTTTATTCCAGGAAGTTCCCTCTGAAGCAGGGAGTGTCTGCATATAAAATGGTCTGCAGTTCTCTGCTTCATAGGTCAGAAGCTTGTTTATTTTGTCTCTGTGGCTTCAATCCCAACAATTTTTTGAATTTAACAGCAAAACACAGAAAATTAACCAAAATATAAGCTCCCATAACTGGCATGCGTCACCGTGCACATTTTGACTCCATTTGACAGCATTTATTTTAAGATGTCAACTTTTAGAGATTTTATTCTACGTTGCTTTTTCACCCCTTTTTAGTAAAAAAGAGTGCTTTAATTTTTTGCAGTTCCACACCTAAATATCATCAGCGCTGCTGTGTTGTATGATTATTTGCAATTTTCATGCCCTTCACTTAGACAAAAACCCAGATGGTGATACTGTCACTGGGGAGCCGGAAGGAGTTGGAGGGGATGTGGGCGTTATTGTGTAGTAGTCTAGTAAATTAATTATTTCTGAATGACTTTAGTAGAATTATTTTTAAACTTGGCATGGAATTTGAATTTTAGAAAGTATCTTTGCAGGTAGTTATAACAGCATCATGCGCCATTTACTATTTTTTATCTTAAAGCTCATAAACCAAATCACTTCAATAACAAGACTTCTGCATGAGCAGAGAGAAAATTCATATTTTATGCATGCACTTCTTATGGGTACTGCAGGTGGACGTGCTTCTCTACACGTCCATGGCACTGTAGAGTGGGACTTCAGATTTATTTAACAACTCAGTACTCATTTCAGTTAGTTAAAATTGGCCCAAACACAAGTCATTCTTACAATTAATGACGTGATCCAGTTGATAGAAGCATTCGCCATGCACATAGCACAAGAGCCATGAAAATGGGAAACCTTTCAAGGGGTTAAACAAAAAATATACCAAACAAAAGTTTAAGACTACACAAATATTAACATCTCTAGCATTTGAAATTGAGGATTTGAGATGATATTGACTTTTCAATTATTTGCACTGTAGATGGCATGTCCTCCTCTATGACCATGGAAGGCCCCCGCAGTGCTTTTTCCACCTCTTCTAGCTCTACCAAGCATTGCAGTTCTTCAGCCACTGACCAGAACCAAGTTCACAGTGGTAATGCTGACACAGAGGACAACAGGAGATGCAGGGCAATACCAGAGGTTCTTGGTGCCGAAGGCGGAAGTAGTAACAGCAATGGCGGTGTTCATTGCCTGGCCACGAGTGAGGTTGGAGGAGAGAGAGGAGTGGCAGCCCAGGAGGACCAGCCATATCAACATATGATGCCACCGAAGCGTCGAACCGAACTGAACATCTCTCCGCCTCCACAAGACCTGCTTAGTGATAGTCGCATGTCCTGTCAAGCAGAGTCAACGTTGGACTCTGAGCACAGCAACAGCATCTGGATGGATGACTCTCTCTCCAACTTCAGTATCATGAGCACAACCTCTTACAATGACAACACAGAAGTGCCACGAAAGTCACGCAAACGTACCCCACGACAAAGGCCGGGGCCCAAGTCTATGCCTGCCAGCGAAGCCAGCATGGATATTTTTGATGCCGACAGCGCCAAAGGCCCACACTTTGTCCTTTCCCAGCTAGGCACTGACAACAAGTCTGGACAAAAAGGAAGGTTTGTAAAGCTGTAAACATAATATACATGTGTATAAATATAGAGTTGTTTTTTTTTTACAAATGCCCTAGAAATTTCTGTGGCCTTGACAGTTGGTTTGCACCATGTGTTTTAAACACAGCTCGGGCCATTTACATCATTCTTTCAAAGGACACTCCCTAACTAACAATATACAATTACGTTAGTGTGATGTCACGAGACACTCATGACAAAACAATGTCTTCACTTAACCCAAAAGAGGTATTTTCCTATTATTTTTATTATTATTTTAATTATTATTATTATTATTAGGCCCTGAGATGAGTCAGTCATTGGCAGCAACATAGATTTTCACACATTGTTTTTTATTATAGTGTCACATTTAAAAACAAAAACTGGTCCACAAGATTAAATATGTCATCTTCCCAAAACTGCAGTAAAAATATTATATATTAATATTTTTTCTTTTCGGAAGTCAGTATTTTACATTATATTTAAAACTACTTTTCCCTAAAATATACATATCAAGTATTACCGGTAATTATATTTTTGTGGTTTTAACACTTTCAGAAGCCATTATGTTAACATAACTCCACTGTTTTTATTTTTTTTTAAATCTCAAAGCTAAAGTGAAAACACATACATACAGTGAGGAAAATAAGTATTTGATCCCCTGCTGATTTTGAGAGTATATGCTGAACTGAATAGAACAGAAATGTTCGAAAATAACATTAAAGGTTAAAATAATCGACCACACTGTGGGCTGAGTGGTAAGCATGTTCGCCACGCAGTTAGGAGATTGGGAAGAGCTGGGTTTGAATCTCCGCTTGGGCATCTCTATGTGGAGTTTGAATGTTCTCCCGTGCGTGCATTGTTTTTTTTCTGGGTACTTTGGTTTCCTCCCACATTCCAAAAACATGCATGTTAGGTTAATTGGCAACTCTAAATTGTCCGTAGGTATGAATGTGAGTGTGATTGATTGTTTGTCTATATGCGCCCTACGATTGGCTGACGACCAGTCCAGGGTGTACCCCGCCTCTTGCCCGAAGTCAGCTGGGATAGGCTCCAGCATACCCCTGCGACCCTAATGACGATTAGCGGCATAGATCTGTGTTTCATTGAGGGAAATCATTTGATCCCCAAGCAAAACGTGGCATACTACTTTGTGGATAAAAGCTTGTCATCATCCTTACCCCAGGTGACATCTTACATGGATCAAGCAAGAGCGATTTACGTTTAATCTTGTATTTCTGCCATTTCTAAATGATTGTGCCAATTCGGTCTCTTGAACCTTTGCTGGTCGGTGGGGATTCAATAGTTATTTCATGTTTTTTCCAATACTGTCTTTCTCAGTTACAATAAGCCTACCATAACATCTGGACTGCTCATACAGTATCTTTATAAGGGGGTATACATACAAAATCAGCAGGGGATCAAATGCTTATTTCAACAACATTCATTCAACATAGAATGGCTTGAATAAAATTAAATGGCACAATATGTCCCCAGGATACTATTGCCTTTTGGCAATCTCTTATGGCTAGTTGGTGTGTCTTTGTACATATCAAATCTTAAATCTTAAAACATTCACAAATTACTCTAGTTCTAAATTCGATGGAGGAAGAGTAAGGAGGTGCGTGGGGCTGAGGTATGAATCACAGCAGCTCTCTGAAAGGCTGAGGATCAGCTGTGGCAATTACATAAATAGATAAAGAGCTTGGGGTAGAATTCACTGGCTTGATTATGGGCCTCATCATTGCTTAGAGCACCATGGCAACTGTGGAGTGTGTCGTTGGTTTTTTTTCACTTGTTTTATGCTGTGTTGCCCATAAAGCTTAAAGCTACTGTATGCAGCCGTTTAGAGAGCGCTTGCGTTTAAATGAGCTGCAACGAACTTCCTGGTCCGACCATGTAAGCTATGCACATGCACATGCACACAACAAAAGATTAGTTGAGGTACAAAAGCAGTGTTTGCAAAAGCATGTCATTTCACTCACCGGTTCAACAGGAATATTTTTTTGTATTTTCAATCCAACTGTTTAAATGCATCTGACTTTGTAAAAATGTAAGTTCCGGCCGAATAAGACGATGGGTGTTCAGCCTGTCAAACACAGCTGTCTCGCGCAAATGTACATGAGAATGTTTTCATAATTTCTAATTCTGACAACTGTAGAGTTTAATTTATTAAATCTGTTCTCTTAAACCACTAACAGCAACATGGTAGCCATTGGTGGTGTTGTCATATTTTTGTAAATAAGGTCTCAACATATGAAATCCGTTTCTATAAGAGATTAAAATAGTTTGGGGTCATTCAAACAAGAGGAAGCCATGGACAATAAAATGCATTACAAGGTCTTTGTTGTGGCTTTGTCAGTCTTTTCCTCTGTCTGCTCTTCAGTTCACAAGAAGCTCCTCAGACACCTCATCAGAAAGGAGGAGTTCTGTCAATGCAGTACCCACCCAAGAGTGAAGGGAAGGAACTGAAGATCCTTATTCAGCCCGAGTCTCAGCACCGGGCTCGCTATCTGACTGAAGGCAGTAGAGGATCTGTGAAGGATCGCACGCAGCAGAGCTTCCCTACCATAAAGGTATGATGAGTCCTTTCCTCTATCAACACAAAGCCTGGTCAGGAAATTACATTCAGAGGTCAAGGAATGTTTGTGCAGTTCGTAGACTTGCAAAACATGTATGTCTCTTGTAGACAAAATGTATGGACAACGCTGTTTGAAAGCACGAAAAGTTTAGGTGTTTAGGTCGGATAGGGTTTCTTTAGATGAGCATGAGAATGTCATTCATGTGTGAAATACAGTCATGGAAAAAATGATTAGACCAGCCTTGTTTCTTCAGTTTATTGATCTATTTGAATTGATCTATTTGAATTCCTGGTTCAACTAAAGGCACGTTTGTTTGGACAAATATAATGATGATAACAAATATAGCTCATAAGATGTTAATTTAAGAGCTGATATCTAGCAACTTCCATGGTTTTTTGATAATAACCAAAATCACTTGAGTTCTTACATGAATAGCTATAGCATTGTACTGCCAAAAAAGTAACTTTTATGACATGTTTTTGTTGTCATTGTTATATGTGTCCAAACAAAGGTACTTTTAGTATCAGCATTAAAATGAACAAGAAACTGAAGAAAGAAGGGGTGGTTTAATAATTTTTTTCAATGACTAAATGATCAACCAACCTAATGTAGTTCAGCTGAAATTCAGGTTTTACACAGGAAGAGATGCCAGATACTGTTCTATCCAGTGATTAAGGGTAAGGAAGATATTTTCCGTTTAGGATTTCGGACAACGTAACGTTTGCACCACCAAATAATCTGTTGAGGGTTATTTCATTTCAAACATTATACCTGTAGTTCTTTCCTTGATGAAATTATGCCAGTGCTTGCAGAAAGAAGTCTCAATGGTGTGAGGAGAACAATTTATAAAAGGCAAAATCGTCAGATTAGGACATTATAAGACAGCAACATTTCATATAATTTGTATGTAACATTTACTTCTTGAGGAAGTGAGTTGAAAAGTGTACTACATTTGTTACTATTGTTTTACAGCTGGAGGGTGTGAATGAGCATGTGGTTTTGCAAGTGTTTGTGGGAAACGATGCTGGACGTGTGAAGCCTCATGGATTTTACCAAGCTTGCCGGGTGACTGGCCGCAACACCACAGCCTGCAAGGAGGTGGACATTGGGGGAACAACTGTCATCGAAGTCCCCTTGGATCCAAGCACCAACATGACCTTAGCGTATGTACTTTGTTGTTTGGTTGAGCACAATTAGTATTTGTGTGCACACATTATGGCTCCATAGGGTTTTAATGTTAAACGACAAACGGAGACCACCTGTTTTTTTTTTTTTTTTATTTGACATGCACTTCTCTGTGCTAGTAGTTATTCAAAATCAATAGGTGTTTTGCTTTGGCACATAAGCCCTAACAGTTCAAAAAACATTGTCTTGGATGAAAATCCAGAATACAGAAAGTGTCCTGATTTGCATTTTACCTAAATTATATTAGTCATTCTGTCTAGTATGAAACCTAATTTTTTTTTACCTTTTTATCCATCTTGTTGCTCCCTTGAATCGGTTAAATCACAACTTTAAAAGTGAAAATTGATTGTTTACCGTGCAGGTAAAGAAATGATCAGCAATTTCATAACTTTTTTGTATTGACAAAACTGTATATTTGTTAATTTTTTTGTGCAGTGTGGATTGTGTTGGAATCTTGAAGCTCAGAAATGCTGATGTGGAGGCTCGCATTGGGGTGGCTGGGTCTAAAAAGAAAAGTACGCGTGCGAGGCTAGTGTTTCGGGTCAACATCCCACGTCAAGATGGCTCAGTGCTCACGCTTCAAACACCATCGTCTTCAATCCTTTGCAGTAAGTGAAAGTTTTTGTTTGCAGTGTGTGTGGATGGAGCAAAAAAGACAGTGGATGCGAGGAAAGACATGAAGGCATATATTACACAAAATAGTTGCGCAATTAACCTTTTTTCTTTTGGCAACTTGGAAAGGACCACTGTCGAAAGTTTAATATAGCCTTCGGTTAGAAGACTTTTTAGCATTTTGAGATATTGTGTTAAAATTCCTTCATACTCATGTAATATGTGGGTGTGGTGAGTTTTATAAACAGGAAAGAGGCTTCGAGCCATAATAAAGTTTCTGTGTGAGTTGATTCGGGAGCAATAAAAGGAAAGCACAAAACAATAGAAGAATGAAGCTATCTATTGTTAATACTGAGAGAACATGCAATGCAGTTGTATGTTTCCACAGACATGCAGTGCGTGCATATGCATGAAGGTGACCGTGTGTTTGTGTGGTGCATGTTGGTTGTAAAAACAGGTTCTGAAATACACTACAGGTTGTTTTTTTAAATATCTAGCATATTTAAACACCTCCAAAGGTATAATCCTCAATAATAGTAATAAATAAACAAAGATCAAAACAATACATTTCAGGAAGTATTAATGCAATTTGGATTTCACAGGCACATGTTTAAATGCATTGCTGGAAATGTAACAGCTAGACGTTTCCTATTACAGTCATACACTATGATTGACAAACTGGGAGCAGTGGGGTGATTAGCACCTGGGGTGCAATTTAGAGGATTGCATCCCTACTCAAGGGCACCTCAGCCAAAAGTGTCAGTGGCAGTTGCGAAAAACAAACATGGCAGAAATCAGTCACATGTCGCATTTTAGTCTCTGAAATGGGTCTTATTCACTACTGTACATACCTGCTCTGTTAACAGCCCAGCCAGCAGGCGTACCTGAGATTCTGAAGAAGTCACTGCACAGCTGCTCAGTGAGAGGCGGAGAGGAGGTCTTCATCATTGGCAAAAATTTTCTCAAAGATGCCAAAGTCATATTTCAAGAAAATGTTTCTGGTAAGAAATACCCGTGTTTAAAACGTGATATTTTCCAATGGAGACCTGTGACATTGCAGCACAATCTTCTCTTTCAGATGAAAAATCCTGGAAGGCGGAGGCTGAAATTGACATGGAGCTGTTTCACCAGGTTAGTAGACCTGACTGCTCTTTTTTAAATTTTTTGAACCAAGTAATTTGTGTCAAGTGCCAGTTAGCTAAGTAGTAGCCTCAATCACCATACAAATCGGTGATTGAGAAGTAATCATCTTAAATGCCTGCTAGTTCAAAGGTTTCAGTAGTCGTCTTGTATTCTGACCTAAATATGCCACCTCTGAGGTGTGTTTGGTATGTCTCAACACTAACAGTTTTGACCTTTGCTCTTGTAAACAAAACGATATGAAGGCAATGTACAGCTTTTATTTAACTAGGTAATCCCTCTACGATCACAATATAGTTTGAAAAGTAAACAAGCAAGCATAATCAAAGGACAAACATTTTTAAAGTCCCAATGTAAAAAAATGTGGTCAATTCAATTCAGTCATATTAGTTTTTAATGTAGTCAAAGGTAGCTGTGAAATTTACCACAAGACTGTAGTTTTGGATGGTGAAGAGAAAGGTCAGTAATTGCAGAAAACATGAATAAGTCACATGAACAGAATAAGATTTTCATAACTGCCTGTTTTACTATGCACATGACAATAAAACTCTCTTGAATCTCTGATGATGGCTGGAGACAAAGTGATGAAAAAGAGCTCCTGAGTTGTCTGAGTGGCATGAATGGCAAGGATATCCTCAGAGTTGGTGACTGAACTTTAAATGATTTCCTGGTCCTTAAGTTAAAAACTTTCTGTTCCCTGACAGGAAAACTATTTTTGTCTGAGGGTGTTGTAGAGATTTCACCATGTGCTGCTTAAGTGACTTAGTACTGTGTTCAGAGTTTATGGTATTCTTACTCTTGAGAGTAAAATCTTTTGAAATACATGTAGTTTTTTTTTTTTTGAAATATTGTTTTATATATATTTTTTTACATTTTGAAAGCTCAATCTAGACCAGTGGTTCTCAATTATTTTCTGTCATGCCCCCACTGGGGGACAGAAATGTTTTCGCAACCCCCCGATTTGAAATACTACTGAGAAACTGATACTACCTATTTATTTATGAAACCAGCGAAATGCAACAAAATGGAGAGCAGTGAAGCATACAAGCATATTCAAGAGTCAAATTACATGCTGAGTACGACAAATTCATAAATGTTGGCAGGTCTGCACCAATATTGAAAGTCCTACCTACCTCTCACGCTTTCATTGCATAGTATAACTGCCTGTTTTACTATGCACATGACAATAAAACTCTCTTGAATCTCTGATGATGGCTGGAGACAAAGTGATGAAAAAGAGCTCCTGAGTTGTCTGAGTGGCATGAATGGCAAGGATATCCTCAGAGTTGGTGACTGAACTTTAAATGATTTCCTGGTCCTTAAGTTAAAAACTTTCTGTTCCCTGACAGGAAAACTATTTTTGTCTGAGGGTGTTGTAGAGATTTCACCATGTGCTGCTTAAGTGACTTAGTACTGTGTTCAGAGTTTATGGTATTCTTACTCTTGAGAGTAAAATCTTTTGAAATACATGTAGTTGTTTTTTTTTTGAAATATTGTTTTATATATATTTTTTTACATTTTGAAAGCTCAATCTAGACCAGTGGTTCTCAATTATTTTCTGTCATGCCCCCACTGGGGGACAGAAATGTTTTCGCAACCCCCCGATTTGAAATACTACTGAGAAACTGATACTACCTATTTATTTATGAAACCAGCGAAATGCAACAAAATGGAGAGCAGTGAAGCATACAAGCATATTCAAGAGTCAAATTACATGCTGAGTACGACAAATTCATAAATGTTGGCAGGTCTGCACCAATATTGAAAGTCCTACCTACCTCTCACGCCTCCCTCTGATAGTTTGCCGTGCCTTCCCCCAATGGGGCCCGCCGTTCTATTTGAGAAGCACTGATCTAGACATATAGGAGTAAAATGCATTCTGTTCAAAAATGTTTCACTCATCAACTGCTCTGTATCCATGTATTTGTTCTTTTTGTCTGACTCCATGCAACATCACAAGAATCATTTGATAGTGAAGGTTCCACCATACCAAAACCAAGCCATCACATCTGCGGTGTGTGTGGGTATATATGTGGTCACCAATGCCGGGAGATCCCACGATGTTCAGCCATTTACATACAACCCAGATTCAGGTTTGTTCCTGTCTGTTTCATTTAACCAACAATAACGTGCAACTTTTTTTAGTTGGCAAAATATAGCAGTGTCCTTACTCTATATTGTTGTAGTCTACATTCTATTCTCACCAAACAGTTCATTGCACATCACACTGTTGCCAGTATTTCACCCTGTCTCTCAGGTTAATAATGTAACCAAAACTGAGCTTTATTTTTTTTAGATGAACTAAGCCTTAAGAGCTCTGCTGAAAACTCAGGAAATTAATAAAACATACAGCAAACATAATATACTTTAGCATGGTCTTACTTTCCAGAGCGCTTGCCCTTGTCTGTTTTGTTTTAAGTTTGAGTTCACAGTATTGGATATCAAAAGGTAGGCTTATTAATGACCCCCAAAGTACACTATAACACAGACCTTGGCTAAATATGGCCCGCGGACCACATCCGGCCTGTTAAAGCTTTCGATCTGGCCCGCCAGATGTTTCAAAATATATATTTTTAAACCTTTAACATCGAATCTGTAGCCGGCAATAGGTTTGCAATGTTATTTTCAAATTACCTAAGTCCTAAAAGTATAGAAATTAATTATTCCAATGGTTTCTGAAGGAAGTGTCGTAGTGATATACTGGTCATTACGGTAATCAAAGAGACTGTGTCACGGCAGCTCTACAAAGCACAGTGGGTGGTGGGGTGTGTGCACAACAGGCAGACACGCAGCGAGCCTACGTATGTGTCCAAGAGACATGAAAGCAATTAAGTTAATTTTCCCCCCACTTCGACACCCGTGGACAGCACAGCCATGAGTTTAAAAATCTGAAAGCTGTTCATTGGAAATTGACAATCAATTTCTGCAGTGTTTTTGGTTTTGCTGAGATTTCAGCTGAGCTGTGATTTTCTTCTCTTGCAGCAAATAATGAAATTTTTGTGAAGAAAGAGATTTCCTCTCCAGTGAAGTGTCCCTTTGATGACCAAGGTAATGTTTTTTTAGCCTCTTTCTAAATTGTTGTAGACTAATGATTAGAGCTCATGCTGTACACATCTCTGAGGACCATGGCGAGTTACGTCAAAAATTTGTGAATGGTTCCCGTACTGTGAAACACAGCTCACCTTATAGTGTTCATTGCATTTATCTTCTCTTTTCTTGTTCATGATGTCACTTTATGATGATGTCAGTGACACGCGGTCAGGGGAGGCAGGTGAGGCAGAGCCTCACTTGTCAAAATGGAAAAAAAACATAAAACATGTATTCATATTTGTCAATTGAACTGTATTATAAATGTATTTTAGTAAGATTCCTATCGTTTAACATTTTATTTAGTAAAAATCGCTGAATTTGCACATTTCCTGTCAAATACAAGGAGAAACCTAAGATGAGGCCACTATCAGCGTGGCTTCTCGACTTAGTGCTCAAGCCAATAATATGCTGCAGAAACATTTATTATATACCGTGACTTTCTACAGCCTGTGTAATGTATTGAATGTAATTGTAACATTATTATTCTTGCTAATTGGACAAAAAAATACAGAGAAATGTCATATGGGACGCATGTGCAGTACTGATGTGTTCTGAAGGGCAACTGTTCTCCCGGTGAGGAAAAGCCAGTGTTTTTTTTTTTTTTTTTAACTATTAAAATAAACAAACAGCAGTGTCGGCTAGAGATAGATTTACAAATAAGTCAAATGCAAGATATTTTTATGCTCTGTTGAATGACTGGATTAATTAAACTGCCAAAATGGAGGATTATATACCCAAATTCACCAGGAGGCAATCAGACTTTTACAACAAATTATCAGAACTTTTCCTGGAGAAGAATAGGGTGCATGTACTTCATATACAGATAAAAAGGTAAGAACACAAATGTTTTTCAGTTCATAAAAAATAAATAAATGGGACTAAGTAAGTATCTGAAAACAATTTAATTTTTTTTTTTTAACCAAAGTTAATTATTTTCTTCTTTAGTGGGTTATTCTCATAATGAGCAACCTGTATAATATCTGTATCCAAAGGAGTCAGTGCCTCAACAGCCATGAACCTTACCGCATGTCACTGGACAATGTCACATCTTGTACTGAATCGCCAATACAGAAATTTTAATACTGCTTTTGTTGTTTGTTAAGTTATTTCTATGTTGCCATCAGTTTAATATCTGGTTTAAAAAGTCACCATAATATTCATATTATATTTGTTGTAGTTCTAAATAGTACCTTGATGCCTCCGCTGTTGCCTCAAGTGAAGAAAGAAGAAGTCACTCCAATGGAGGTCACCAACAACCTCCAATCCTCTGGGGTGTTGAAGGTGATGAATTTATAACCTCATTACAGAATAAATACAACATAATAATTTTGATTTACTGATTTAAAATATTGCATAGAAAAGAAAAGGTACTGGACTTTAAATGTTTTTTTTTTCTAATTTGTTCTAGCGGCAGACTCTGGACCTCTGTCCAGCACAGCAGAACCCAGACAGGCCTACAGGCCATCAGAATAAGAGCAGAGAATTTTCCAACACAATGATACAGCCTGCAAGCGATTCTGACAAAAGCCAGGCCCCAGTTTTTTCCAATACGGAGCCCTTAACTGCAATCCAGAAGCAGGACCAGGCCACCAGTTCTTTCTCTGTCCCTGCAGACTCAATACTCCTGCAAGGATCCCAGCAGTTCCTCATACAGCCAACAGTGGGTCTTGGGCAGGAGAGCCAAGTCGG